>NC_092055.1:97254370-97554370 GCF_003086295.3 Arachis hypogaea | reverse complement strand
GAAAAATGCTAGTGAAACTAGCCTAAGATGCCTTGGCATCAGGATGCAGGGATTAGATTGATACTTGTCCCAAGGTCACATAGAGCTGTCTTGCTACAAGTACCCTCTAATGTGCACGGTATCATAAAGCTTCCTGGATCTTTAAGCTTCTCTGGTAAGCTTTTCAGAATGACTGCACTGCATTCTTCAGTGAGAAAAACTTTTTCAGTTTCTCTCCAATCCTTCTTATGACTTAAGATCTCTTTTATGAACTTAGCATAAGAGGGTATTTGCTCAAGTGCCTCTACAAACAGGATCTTTATTTCAAGAGTTCTGAGATAGTTTGCAAAACGGGCAAATTATTTATCCTCTTCTGCTTGGCAGAGTTTTTGAGGATAAGGCATCTTGGCTTTATATTCTTCAACCTTAGTTGCTACAGGTTTATTCCCTACAGTGGTGGTTGGAGAAGCCTTCTTAGAGGGATTATTATCAGCACTTGCAGGTGTCTGATCCCTCATTGGCGTTTGAACGCCAGGATTGGGTGCTGGATGGGCGTTTAACGCCAGCTTCCCACCCGTTTCTGGTGTTTGAACGCCAGAACTAGGCAAGGAATGGGCGTTTAACGCCAACTTTTCTCCCTTTTCCGGCGTTTGAACGCCAGAAGTGGGCATCCACTGGGCGTTTGACGCCAATCTTTCACCCTTTTCTGGCATTTGAACGCCAGAATTATTCCTCTCTGGGCTCTTGCTGTCCTCAGAAGGGTTTTGGGCAGTGGTTTGGTCATCCTCTGTCAGTTGTTCCTTTCTTGGCTTTCTGCTACTTTGAGCTGAATTATTCAATGTCTTCCCGCTCCTTAGTTGAACAGCTTGGCATTCTTCTGTTATCTGTTTAGATAACTGCTGTCTTGTCTGATTCAATTGTACTTCCATATTCTTGTTAGCATTTTTAGTGTCTTGGAGCATCTTTTTAAATTTTGCTAATTGTTTTGTCATAAGGAGTAATTGCTGATTAAGTTCAACAATCTGTTCTTGAGGATTAGGATCAGTAGTTACTACCCTAGCCTCTTCTTTTATGGAGGACTCACTGCTTGAGTACAAATATTGATTTCTATCAACCGTATCTATGAGCTCTTGAGCCTCTTCAATCGTATTTCTCATGTATATAGATCCACCAGCTGAGTGGTCTAGAGACATCTGGGCTCTCTCTGTAAGCCCGTAATAGAAGATGTCTAGCTGCACCCACTCTGAAAACATTTCGGAGGGGCATTTTCTCAGCATCCCTCTGTACCTCTCCCAGGCATTATAAAGGGGTTCATTATCCTCTTGTTTAAAGCCCTGGATGTCCAGCCTTAGCTGTGTCATCCTCTTTGGAGGGAAAAATTGATTCAGAAATTTGTCTGATAACTGTTTCCATGTTCTTATGCCTGCTGTGGGTTGGTTATTTAACCACCTTTTAGGTTGATCCTTTACAGCAAATGGAAACAGTATTAATCTGTAGACATCCTGATCTACGTCCTTATCATATACGGTGTCAGCAATTTGTAAAAACTGTGCTAGAAACTCAGTAGGTTCTTCCTGTGGAAGACCGGAATACTGGCAATTTTACTGCACCATGATAATGAGCTGAGGGTTTAGCTCAAAACTGCTGGCTCTAATGGGAGGTATACAGATACTACTTCCATATGAAGCAGTAGTGGGGTTAGCATATGACCCCAGAGATCCTTCTGGACTGTTCATTTCCACTTAAGTCCATGATGGAGAAAGGGAGATGATGTGGATAAAAAAAATTTATTCTATTATTATTATTATTATTATTATTATTATTATTATTATTATTATTATTATTATTATTATTATTATTATTATTATTATTATTATTTAATACCAAAATTAAAATAAAATAAAATAATTGAAAAATTAAATATAAGTTCAAAAATTAGAAGAAAATGAAATAAAAGCAAATTGAAAACTAAATTAACTAATTAATTAAAAAGATTTTGGAAAAAGAATGCTTAGTTAATTTTGAAATATGAAAGAGAAAAGTAGTTAGGTGATTTTTTTGAAAAAGATTTTGAAATTAGCAATCAAAAAGATATGATTAAAAATTATTTTGAAAAAGATATGATTGAGAATATATGATTGCAATTTATAAAAAAAAAAGACATGATTGAAAATATATGATTGAAAAATTAAAAAGATTTTATTTTTGAAAAAGATTTGAAAAGATCAATTTTTGAAATTAGAATTTTGACTTGACTAAAAAAATATATGATTTTGAAAATCTTTGACTAATTTAATGAAAAATTTCGAAATTTATGAGTAAAATAACGAAAAGATATTTTTTTTTATTTTTGAATTTTAATGAGGAAAGAGAAAAACAACAAAATGACACTAAACTTAGAAATTTTAGATCAAAACAAAGAGAACAAACAAGAAAACTTTGAATGTCAAGATGACCACTAAGAACACTTTGAAGATCAAGATGAACACCAAGAACAAATTTTTGAAAAATTTTTAAGTAAATAAAAGCACAAGGGACACTGTTCCAAGGGTTACCTGAAACTGTAGGTCGATCTCGGACGAAATCTTCTATACCAGTCGGAGATGACGTGTCCGGCTAGTGGGTGGCGGCCAGAGCGGTCGTGTCTGACTTGTTGGACTGGCTGCACGAGTATTAAGCAGGTTTTTTGTAGAATCAGAGTATGAGTTATACCTGGGTGCTCTAGTGTATTTATAATGGTTGTAGAGTGACCTTTTTAGATAAGATAAGTTAGTTATCTTATCTTATCTTCATCTTTGAGTTGAGGTAAACTTATCTTCAAGGGAACCGCCCTTATCTCTATAGGCTTGGACTGCCTTTGGATTTTGGTTGTGTTCCTCTATTTAGGCCCTTTACTGGGCTTTCCTGTCAATTTGACCAAGCTCTTTGAGAAGAGGTCGGATAGTCTGACCTGAAGAGGTCGGACGCTTTGTCGCTAAACATCCTGGGTCGGACAGCTTGACCCAGGGTATGAATAGTGCCCCTGCTCGAGCTCGGTCTTTCTTTCGGAGGTTGAATCTTCAATTTTGGTGAAGTCGAACTCGAGCATTTTGTCAATATTGTAGAGTTCTTTTTTGAATGTGGAACGTTTCTTCTTTCGCTTCCTCTGAAAGCGCGCGCTTTTATTTTTAGCGGTTTGGCTTTGGGAATATGCGAGGCTTTAAATACCTTCATTAATTGGTTTTAATTGCCCGCTTCCCTTGGATTTTATTTTTGAGTTTTATGTTCAAAAAACGGTTTCTCTTCTTTGTCTTTCTTTGTAAATTCTCCCTTCACTCTCTCACTTTCTGTTTTTGCCTGCATTTTGCCTTTTCTTGCGCTGCAGCATCATTTGGCGATTCTTCTGGGTGATTCCATCTTTCCATCTTCAATCTCCTTTGAATCTTCTTTCTTCATTTAGGTTGGTTTTTCTTCCTTTCTCTTTTCTTTGTCTGATTTTGAGAAAGTTTTGATTTTGCTTGGAGAAAGTTTGGATCTTTCTGCTTTTGCCGTGCCTGATTGCTGTTGTAATGTGTGTTCTAGGAGTTTCTTCGTCCTTTTGCATGAACCTTTTTGTCTTTCCTGTTGCTTGATGCTCTTAGGGCTTTTGCATGTTATCACCGTTTCTGTTTGTGCTTTGGATGATGATTTTGTTTGATTGAAAAAAGGTTGTGCCTTTGACGATTTCCGCTTGGCGTGTTTGATGTTGTCGATGCTTTTTGCTGATAGACTATAAAAAGATAGTGGCTTTGATGACTTTTTGTGTTTTGTCTTTCTCCTATGAAAATGTTTGCTGTCTGAAATCTTCTTTTCTTGTTTGAGAGATGCCGGGAGGTAAGCTGTAGATTTTTCCTAAAACCTTGCTTTGTTACTACCTCCAAAGGATGCCCCAGGACTTTGGTTTGAGTCTTAGGGTTTTCCTTTTCTGTTTGTTCTTCTGTATCATATTAGTCGAGTTGTTTTGCCCCTCATCCGAGATGTTTTTTAGTAATCCAATCTTCTTTTCTTATTGTAGGATTAGTTGGCCTCATGTCTTCTCGCAATAACATTGTAAAGATGTCTTCTAAAGTTCCCGAGGGGATGTCCGATTGGCTGGACTCCCTTGTCTTAATGTGTGTCTCTGTTGTGGATGCTGAGTTTTATGTAGAGCTGAGAAAACGTCATAGGGTTTGTGGTGCTGGTGCCCGGGAGAGAGATTATGAGCTTGTGGTGCCCGACTCTGACGAGAGGGTTTGCTTTCCTACTTCTATCGAGGGGGAGCATCCCTTTTTCTACGCCTATGAATATTTCTTTAGTCAGTTAGACATTACTTTTCCTTTTACTACTTTCGAGACCGACTTGTTGTGGTCGTGTAACATTGCTCCATCCCAGCTTCATCCGAATTCCTTGGGTTTTATCAAGATTTTTCAGCTGCTTTGCCAAGAGTTAGGCATAACACCTTCTCAGACTATTTTCCTCTATCTTTTTGTTTCTGCCAAGCCTGGAGGTTCTTCCAAAAAGAAAGCTTCCTGGGTTTCTTTTAGGTCGGCCCAGGGGCATAAAGTTTTTGCCATGTACGATGAATCTTGTAAGGATTTTAAGAATTATTTCTTTAGAGTCCGTGCTGCTGAGGGGGTCCGCCCCTTTTTTCTTGATGAGAATGACGAGCCTGCTTTCCCTCTAGAGTGGCAGAAGGATGCGAGAGTGTCTCGTTATACATGGGAGATGCTTGACGAGGTTGAGCGGGCTTTTGTTATTGTTCTTGAAGATTTATGGGGGGAACCACCCCATCTTGATACAAAAAGGTTTTTGAATGACCCGTCCCTGGTTCGAACTTTTTTGGGTACTATCTGACTTGTTTCTGTACTTGTTTCTTAGTTTTGCTTCCTCTTTTTATGATTGTAACCCATTATTGTGGTTGATTCTATTTTTTCAGAGATGTCAAAAAACAATGATTCCATGAAGGCCTTAAAAAAGGCAAGGAAGGCTGCTGCTGCTCCAAATATCTCGGCCAAGGCGACGGGTGAGGGATCTTCTCAAGTTCAGGTGAAGCCGCCCGTGCCGAGTTCTCCTGGGCCGAGGAAGGTGATTCCCATTCCTCGGGTTCACCTGGCCGACCCTCCACAGTCTTCCGCTGCTACTTCTGGTGCTCCTCCCAACAAGAAAGAAAAAACAATTGAGCCTTTCAACCTTGATGCCCTAATTTTGACGCTGTCGAGTTCGTAGATCAGCAGATCGGTCCTTACGGTGTCCTCCCTATGGATGATGTATTACTCCTTTGTCATTTGGATTTTATAACTCGAAGTAGTGTAAAAATGGCACATATGGGAGCTGCCCTGTATCGAACTGCTCAAAATCTTCCTCTCCATGCTACTAAAGCTTTTATGGAGGAGGAAAAACAGGAGTTCGATCGGATGAAGGGCTTGAAGGAGGAGCTTAAGGTAAAGGTGGCGAAACTGGAGAAAGATCTGAAGAATGAGAAGGCGAGTTCCCTTGCTCTGGCGGCTTCTGTGCGGTTGGCCGAGGACACTGCATTGAGGCATAAAGACAGCTACGTCACATCCTATCGGGAGGGAATGCGTTTGAAGGAGGAGTTGGAGAACGCCCGAGCTGATTACTCTGAGCTCCAGGGTCATCTTGTTGGCAGTGTGAATGCTGTTTACGAGAACCTGAAGGAGCAGGTTCGAATCATTGCTCCCGAGGCCGATCTTACTCTTTTTAGCCTGGACAATGTTGTGAGGGATGGTAAGATTGTCCCTGATGACCAGGATGATGACGATGTTGATCCTCACCCTATGCCTTCTGCCAAGGTGTCAAATTCTGCAGTTCCTCTGGTTGAGGTCGGTCATTCTGTTTCTGATCCAGACTGTCAGGTCTTGAACCGGGATGATGGTACCGTGGATGCTGTGCCTATTCAGACTCGCCCTCCTTCTCCCCGTACTGATGCTGCCGAGAAGGCTCCCGATCTTAGCTGATTTTTCTTGGATGTTTGTGTAGATAGCCCGACTTGTGGGCTTTTAAACTCTTTATTTTGTAATTTGAATATTTTGCTGACTGTTGATACTCCTTCTGGTTTCTTGTTTAGCAACTTTTTATTTTGAAAAAACAACAAGTAGCTTTCAAGCTTTGGGCCTGATCCTGAAGCTTTTTTATAATATTGTATTTCATATCATGCTTGTTTGCAGTTGTCTTGGCACCTTTCTGGGTTTTGAGAATGCTGAAGCCTTGCTGCTCGGCCTCTTTGGATTGCTTTGTACTTATTGCTTGTAGCTTGGATCCTTTGAGGTTGTGGATGTGTGGATCCAACTTGTATTTCGGTTTTCTGGCTCTTACTTGTATTTATTTTTAGCGATCCATAACCGATTTCTTTACGTTGGTCCTCTTTTCAGTTATTTTTGTAGTCCTCTTTTTTGGACCTTTGTCAGGTCTCTTTCAGGGACTACTTTTATAACTTGTTTGTTGTAGGAGACCGACTTCTTTGCGTTGTCCTTTTCCAAGTTATTTTTGTAATCCTCTTTTTTGGACCCTTGTCAGGTCTCTTTTAGGGATTACTTTTATAACTTGTTTGTTGGGAGGCCGACTTCTTTACGTCGTCCTCTTCTAAGTTATTTTGTAATCTTCTTTTTTGGACCTTTTTCAGGTCTCTTTCAGGCATTACTTTTATAACATGTTTGTTGGGAGGCCGACTTCTTTACGTCGTCCTCTTCTAAGTTATTTTGTAATCCTCTTTCTTGGACCTTCGTCAGGTTTCTTTCAAGGATTACTTTTATAACTTATTTTTTGTAGGAGACCGACTTCGTCGTGTCGATCTCTTCTAAGTTATTTTGTAATCATCTTTCTTGGACCTTCGTTAGGTCTCTTTTAGGGATTACTTTTATAACTTGTCCACTGTAGGAGACCGACATCTTTATGTCGATCTCTTCTAAGTTATTTTGTAATCCTCTTTTTTGGACCTTTGTCAGATCTCTTCTAGGGATTACTTTTATAACTTGTTTTTTGTAGGAGACCGACTTCGTCATGTCGATCTCTTCTAAGTTATAGCAATTCCTCTTTTATAGGGTTGGCCAGCCCTCTTTCCAGGGATTTTCTGATAACTTGGGTTGACCTGGTCCGACTTCTTAACGTCGGCCAGTCTTTAAGTTATTATTTAGCAATCCATAAGACCTCGTCAAGTTCTTTTTCTGGATCACTTTCGATAACTTCTTGCATTATTCTGTGTTAATCTTTGCCGATTTATAGAAGGTGGTTTCTATCTTTGTTTGGTCGACCTTTAGATGAATCGTATTTTCATCTCTATTGGTCTTTATCGTGATCGTGTAGTGAATCTATTTTTCACTTTCTGCCGATCTGTTGCTTTATAATCAGACGATGAATGCTTCAGATTAATGCATCTTGAGAATTTGTAGAATATCTAAAATATATTTTATTTAAAAGAAAGTACAAATATATACATGCGGGAGTTTTTTCATCCCTGTAAGTCGGATAGTTTGTAGGTCTTAGCTTGGTACCTCATTAAAAAACCTTTTCAGGAAAAAGAGTGTACCTTATACCAAGATCCTTTATCATTCCTAACTATAGTACCTTCTTGGGTTGCAGGCGTGCCACGATTTGGGAAGCCCTCGTCCATCGAGTTCGGACAGTCTGTAGTAGCCCTTCCCAAGTACTTCTATGACTCGGTAGGGTCCTTTATAATTTGCTGCTAGCTTTCCTTCTCCAGGTCGAGTTGTTCCGATATAATTTCGGATTAGAGTGAGGTCATTTTCTGCGAAACCTCGCGGCACTACCTTTTGGTTATATCTCGAAGCCATTCGACGTTTTAGTGCTTCTTCCCTGATCCAAGCTCTTTCTTGGACTTTCGGGAGTAGGTCAAGTTCTTCTCATTTGCAGTTGGGAGTTGGCTTCTTCATTGTAGTGTACTACTCTAGGCGACCCTTCCTCAATTTCTACCGAGATCATTGCCTCCACTCCGTATACTAGTCGGAAGGGTGATTCCTTTGTGGTGGAATGTGGCGTTGTCCGATATGTCCATAGGACTTGTGGGAGTTCCTCAGCCCAAGCTCCTTTTGCATCCTGTAATCTCCGTTTTAACCCGGCCAATATGACTTTGTTGGCAGCTTCAGCTTGTCCATTGGCTTGGGGATGTTCAACGGAGGTGAACTGATGCTTTATGTTCAAATCGGCTGCTAATTTTCTGAAGCCTGCATCTGTGAATTGGGTGCCATTATCTGTGGTGATGGAGTATGGGATCCTGAACCTTGTGACAATATTTCTATATAGGAATTTTCGACTTCTTTGAGCAGTAGCATTAGCTAGGGGTTCTGCCTCAATCCATTTTATAAAGTAGTCTACCCCTACTATGAGGAATTTAACTTGTCCCGATCCCTGAGGAAAGGGTCCGAGAAGGTCGAGTCCCCATTTTGCAAATGGCCAAGGTGAGGTTACGCTGATGAGCTCTTCTGGCGGGGCGATGTGAAAGTTGACATGTTTCTGGCATGGTGGGCATGTCCTTACAAACTCTGTAGCTTCCTTTTGTAGAGTTGGCCAATAAAATTCCGCCCGAAGTACTTTTTTTGTGAGAGCTTGTGCTCCGAGATGATTACCACAAATGCCACTGTGTACTTCCTCTAAAACATCCTTTGTGTTGGAGGTCGGCACACATTTTAATAGTGGTATTGAAATCCCTCTTTGGTATATGGTGTTGTTTATGATAGTGTAGTACTGTGCCTTCCGTTTTAATCTCTTTACCTCCTTTTCATCTGTGGGGAGTGTTTCTGTTTTGAGGTAATTAATTATGGGGGTCATCCATCCTTGATCCTGACCTGTTATGGCTAGGACTTTTTCCTCTTCCGAGACTGACGGGTTCTGTAGCATTTCCTGGATGAGGCTTCTATTGTTGCCCCCTGGTTTGGTGCTGGCTAGCTTTGAGAGTGCGTCAACTCGGGCATTTTGTTCGCGGGGTATATGGTGGATCTTATATTCCCCGAGTTGTCTGAGCTGTTCCCTGGTCTTACCCAAATATTTTCTCATGGTGGGATCTTTGGCTTGGTAGCTCCCTTTTATTTGTGAGGTAACTATTTATGAATCGCTGAAGATGTTGAGTCTTTGAGCTCCCACCTCCTTAGCCAGCTTTAAACCAGCTAGTAACGCTTCATATTCTGCTTGGTTGTTTGAGGCCGGGAACCCAAATTTGAGGGAAAGCTCAACTTGTGTTCCTTGGTTGCTTTCTATTATCACACCTGCGCCGCTTCCAGTCTTATTCGAGGAACCGTCCATGTAGAGATTCCATTCTGTGGGGGTTTTCGGGGTATCTGTGAATTCTGCAATGAAGTCGGCTAAGTACTGTGATTTGATGGCTGTCCGAGCTTCATATTGGAGGTCGAACTCGGATAATTCGACTGCCCATTATAAAATTCTGCCTGCTAGATCTGTTTTCTACAATATCCCTTTTATGGGCTGGTTGGTCCGAACCTTAATGGTGTGAGCCTGGAAGTACGGGCGAAGTCGTCGAGATGTTAGTATGAGAGCGTAGGCAAACTTTTCTATTTTTTGGTAGTTCAACTCAGATCCCTGCAGCGCTTTACTGATGAAGTATACAGGTTGTTGCCCTTTGTCATCTTCTCGAACCAGTGCTGAGGCTACTGCCCGACTTCCTACCGCGAGGTATAATACGAGTGACTCTTCCTTTCGTGGTCGAATTAGAATAGGTGGTTGTCCCAGGAAACTTTTGAAATCCTGGAAGGCTTGCTCGCACTCCATTGTCCATTCGAACTTCTTTCCTTTCCTTAAAGTAGCATAGAAGGGGAGAGATCTTATCGCTGATCCTGCTAAGAATATGGATAACGCCGCTAATCTCCCGTTGAGTTGTTGCACTTCTTTGACGCAAGTTGGGCTCTTCATGTTGAGTATGGCCTGGCATCCTCTTTGTGTGAGCATAAAACCTAAGAATTTGCCTACTTCCACTGCAAAGGTGCATTTTGCAGGATTGAGTCGCATTTCATGCTTCCTTATAGTGTCGAACACTTGGGCCAGGTCAGATAATAATATCTCTTCACTTTGTGTCTTTATTAACATGTCGTCCACGTAGACTTCCATGATTTTTCCGATATGATCTGAAAAGACTTTATTCATTAGCCTTTGATAAGTAGCTCCTGCATTCTTGAGACCAAAAAGCATCACGATGTAGCAGTAATTTGCTTTTGATGTTAAAAACGAGTTCTTTTCTTAATCTGGTGGATACATGGGGATTTGATTGTATCCAGAATATGCATCCATAAACGAGAGGTATCTATATCCGGATGAAGCATCTACCAGAGCATCGATACTTGGGAGTGGGTAAGGATCTTTTGGGCAGGCTTTGTTGAGATCGGTGTAGTCGGTGCACATTCGTAACTTCCCATTTGATTTTTTCACCAAGACGACGTTAGCTAGCCATAGTGGGTACTTGACTTCTCTTATGAATCCTGCCTCTAGTAGTGCTTGTACCTGTTCTTCCACAGCTTGGGATCGTTCTGGCCCAAGTTTTCTTCGTCTCTGCTGTACCGGCCGAGATCCTGGATAAACCGCCAACTTGTGACACATTAGCTTGGGGTCTACGCCTGGCATGTCTGCAGCTTTCCATGCGAAGAGATCGACATTATCTCGTAAGAACTGTACTAGTAATTCTTTTGCGTCTCCATTCAGGATCGTGCCAATATTAGTTGTTTTGTCCGAGGTGTCTCTGATCTGAACTTTCTCTACTTCACCTTCGGGCTGCGGACATAGTTCTTCTCCTCTGCCTCTGAGGTTTAGACTTTCGTTATAACAGCGGCATGCCATCTTTTGATCTGCTTTTATCGTAGCTATCCCTTTTGTAGTTGGGAATTTCATGCATAGATGTGGAGTTGAGACTATTGTGCCGAGTTGATTTAGTGTTGTCCGACCTATTAAGACATTGTAGGCTGAACTCACGTCGACCACGATGTAGTCTATCTTGAGTGTTCTGGATTGGTTCCCTTTTCTGAAGGTTGTATGTAGTGCACGTATCCCAGGGGTTGTACTGGGGTATCCCCTAGTCCGAACAGGCTGTTCGGGTATGCTCTAAGCTCTTTTTCTTCTAAGCCGAGCTTGTCGAAGGCAGTTTTGAAAAAGATGTCGGCGGAGCTCCCTTGGTCTATTAATGTGCGGTGGAGATTGGCGTTTGCCAGTATGATGGTGATGACCATGGGATCGTCGTGTCCTGAGATGATACCGGATGCGTCTTCTTTTTGGTGAATGTGATTGCAGGGATGTCGGCTGCTTCCTCTTTCCCTTTGACATGATATACTTCTTTAAGATATCTTTTGCGGGATGATTTGGAGATTCCTCCTCCTGCAAATCCTCCGTGTATCATATGGACATGTCTTTCTGGCTTACGAGGTGATCGATCAGTTCGTCCGACCTCCTCGTCCCTCCTCCTTTTTCTTTGCTCATTGTCTCGATTGGCCAGATACCGATCTAGTTATCCTTCTCTTACTAATTTTTCTATGATATTTTTTAAGTCGAAGCATTCGTTGGTGGAATTCCCTCGGACTCGGTGATATTCACAGTATTTGTTCCGATTTCCTCCTCCTCTTTTTCCTTTGAGTGGTCGAGCGGGGTATCTTTTCTGTGTTACAGACTTCTTTGTAAATATCCACAAGGGACACTCGAAGAGGGGTGTAATTATGATACTTTTTGATTTTTTCTCCCGTTCGATCTTCCTTCTTCTTGGATTCTTTATCTTTATCTCGGTAGGTGAAACCGGATTTCGAGGCTTCTCCAAGTCGGGAATTTTCCTCCATGTTGATGTACTTCTCCGCCCGCTCTTGCACCTCATCCAGAGATGTGGGGTATTTCTTTGATATAGATTGGCTAAAAGGTCCCTCTCGTAGGCCATTGATGAGGCCCATGATAGCGGCCTCTGTTGGCAAGCTTTGTATATCTAGGCACGTTTTGTTGAATCTTTCCATGTAGTTGCGAAGACTTTCCCGATCTCCTTGCTTGATTCCTAGTAGACTGGGGGCGTGCTTAGCCTTGTCTTTTTGGATGGAGAATCTGGCCAGAAATTTTTGGCTAGGTCGTCAAAGCTTGAGATGGACTTATGAGGTAAATTGTCAAACCATTTGATTACTGTCTTCGTGAGAGTTGTTGGAAAAGCTTTGCAGTGAACAGCGTCTGAGGCGTCGGTGAGGTACATTCTGCTTTTGAAGTTGCTGAGGTGATGGTTGGGATCTGTAGTGCCATCGTACAAAGTCATATCTGGGAGTTTAAAGTCCTTGGGAATTTTAGTTTTCATGATTTCCCTAGTGAATGGATCTTGATTTTTGCGTGAGTTGTCCTCAGGGGTGGTCTGGGTAGCCTTCGCTTTGAGATCGGCTTCGAGTTGTAGGAATTTATCTTCTAACTCTCGACGTCGCCTTACCTCTTTTTGTAGATCCTTGCCAATTTCTCGTTGATGCTGACTTTCTTTTTCAAGTTGCTTTAAACGATCTTGAAGTGCTTCTATTACTCCTGGATTTGATGAGTTTTTGTCTCCGTTAGATTCCGGAGTATCTTTTGGTGTAGCGTCCGCGTTTTTGTGCGGTGTTCTGTCCTCTAGATCTGAATCATGGTCGTTGTCATGGTCGTCCGCCATGGTGGTGGGATGACTTCCAGGTCCTCGGCAACGGGTCCAATGTTTCGAGGGTTACCTGAAACTGTAGGTCGATCTCGGACGAGATCTTCTGTACTGGTCAGAGATGACGTGTCCGGCTGGTGGGTGGCTGCACTTCTGATCCTTGGTCATTGGAGGATGGGGGGTACCTGCAAGAGACTTCGATGCTTAAGTTAGCACGGGTATTAAGCAGGTTTTTTGTAGAATCAGAGTATGAGTTATACCTGGGTGCTCCAGTGTATTTATAATGGTTGTAGAGTGACCTTTTTAGATAAGATAAGTTAGTTATCTTATCTTATCTTCATCTTTGAGTTGAGGTCAGCTTATCTTCAAGGGAACCGCCCTTATCTCTATAGGCTTGGACTGCCTTTGGATTTTGGTCGTGTTCCTCTATTTGGGCACTTTACTAGGCTTTCCTGTCAATTTGATCGAGCTCTTTGAGAAGAGGTCAGATAGTCTGACCTGAAGAGGTCAGTCGCTTTATCGCTAAACATCCCGGGTCAGACAGCTTGACCCAGGGTATGAACAGACACTGTTCATACCCTTGGTCGAGCTGTCCGACCCGGGATGTTTGGCGACATGGCGACCGACCTCTTCAGGTCTGACTATCTGATCTCTTTTTAAAGAGATCGGCCAAATCAACAGGAAAGCCCAATAAAGGGCCCAAATAGAGGAACACGACCCAAATCCAAAGGCAATCCAGGCCTATAGAGATAAAGGCAGTTCCCTTGAAGATAAGCTGACTTCACCCAAAATAAGATAAGATAAGATAACTAACTTATCTTATCAGAAAGGTCAGCCCACACTATTATAAATACACCGGAGCACCCAAGTATAACTCATACTCTGATTCTACTAAAAACCTGTTTAATACCCATGCTAACTTAAGCATCGGAGTCTCTTGCAGGTACCCCCCACCTTCCGGTGATCAAGGATCAGCAGTGTAGCCAGTCCAACAAGTCGGACACGACAGCTCCGGCCGCCACCCATCAGCCGGACATGTCATCTCCGACCCATACAGAAGATCTCGTCCGAGATCGACCTACAGTTTCAGGTAACCCTCGAAACATTGGCGCCGTTGCTGGGAAACGTAGAAGTCATCCCATCACCATGGCGGACGAACAGGATAACGACTACAACTCAGATTTAGAGGACAGAACGCCGCACAAAACACGGGTGCCACACCAAAGGACACTCCGGAATCTAACGTAGACAAAAACTCATTACATCCGGGAGTAATAGAAGCACTTCAAGATCGCCTAAAGCAACTCGAAAAAGAAAGCCAGTACCAGCAAGAAGTCAGCAAGGATCTACAAAGAGAGGTAAGGCGACGTCGAGAATTAGAAGATAAACTTCTACAACTTGAAGCCGATCTCAAAGCAAAGATTACCCGGACCACCCCTGAGGACAACTCTCGCAAGGATCAAGATCCATTCACTAGGGAAATCATGAAGACTAAAATCCCTAAAGACTTCAAACTTCCGGATATGACTTTGTATGATGGCACTACAGATCCCAACCATCACCTCAGCAACTTCAGAAGAAGAATGTACCTCACCGATGCCTCAGACGCCGTTCGCTGCAAAGCTTTTCCAACGACTCTCACGAAAATAGCAATTAGATGGTTCGACAACCTACCTCCAAAGTCCATTTCCAACTTTGACGACCTGGCCAAAAAATTTCTGGCCAGATTCTCCATCCAAAAAGACAAGGGTAAGCACGCCCCCAGTCTACTAGGTATCAAGCAAGGAGATCGGGAAAGTCTTCGCAACTACATGGAAAGATTCAACAAAACGTGCCTAGACATACAAAGCTTACCAACAGAGGCTGCCGTTGTGGGCCTCATCAACGGCCTACGAGAAGGACCTTTCAGCCAATCTATATCAAAGAAATATCCCACATCCCTAGATGAGGTACAAGAGCGGGCAGAGAAGTACATCAACATGGAAGAAAATTCCCGACTTGGAGAAGCCTCGAAATCCGGTTTCACCTACCGAGATAAAGATAAAGAATCCAAGAAGAAGAAAGATCGAATGGGCGAAAAAATCAAAAAGTATCATAATTACACCCCTCTTCGAGTGTCCCTTGTGGATATTTACAAAGAAGTCTGTAACACAGAAAAAATACCCTCAGCTCGACCACTCAAAGGCAAAAGAGGAGGAGGAAATCGGAACGAATACTGCGAATATCATCGGGTCCGAGGACATTCCACCAACGAGTGCTTTGACTTAAAAAAACATCATAGAAAAGTTAGTAAGGGAAGGAAAACTAAATCGGTATCTAGCCACCCGAGATGATGAACAAAGAAAAAGTCGAAGAGATGAAGATGTCGGATGAGCTGAGCGATCACCTCGTACGCCCGAAAGACATGTCCATATGATACATGGAGGATTTGCAGGAGGTGGAATCTCCAAATCATCCCACAAAAGATACCTCAAAGAAGTATATCATGTCGAAGGGAAGGAGGAAGCACCCGACATCCCTGCAATCACGTTCACCAAAGAAGACACATCCGGTATTATCTCAGGACACGACGATCCCATGGTCATCACCATCATACTGGCAAACGCCAATCTCCACCGCACATTAATAGACCAAGGGTGTTCTGCCGACATCTTATTCAAAACTACCTTCGACAAAATCGGCTTAGAAGAAAAGGAGCTTAGAGCATACCCGAACAGCCTGTTCAGACTGGGAGATACCCCAGTACAACCACTGGGATACGTGTCACTACACACAACCTTCGGAAAAGGGAACCAATCCAAAATACTCAAGATAGACTACATTGTGGTCGACGTGAGCTCAACCTACAATGCCCTAATAGGTCCGACAACACTAAATCAACTCGGCGCAATAGTCTCGACTCCACATCTATGCATGAAATTCCCAACCACAGAAGGGATAGCTACGATAAAAGCAGATCAAAAGATGGCACGCCGCTGTTATAACGAAAGTCTAAACCTCAGAGGAAGAGGAGAAGAGTTCCATACAATTGAGGTTGGTGGAGTTCAGAGACGAGAAGAACTCCGTCCACAGCCCGAAGGTGAAGTAGAGAAAGTTCAGATCGGAGATACCTCGGACAAAACAACTAATATTGGCACGATCCTGAAAGAAAACACAAAAGAATTACTAGTACAGTTCTTACGAGATAATGTCGATCTCTTCTCATGGAAAGTCGCAGACATGCCAGGGATAGACCCCAAGCTAATGTGTCACAAGTTGGTGGTTTATCCAGGATCTCGGTCGGTACAGCAGAGACGAAGAAAACTTAGGTCAGAACGATCCCAAGCTGTGGAAGAACAGGTGCAAGCACTACTGGAGGCAGGATTCATAAGAGAAGTCAAGTACCCACTATGGCTAGCAAACGTCGTCTTGGTGAAAAAATCAAATGGGAAGTGGCGAATGTGCACCGACTACACCGACCTCAACAAAGCCTACCCAAAAGATCCTTACCCTTTCCCAAGTATTGACGCTCTGGTAGATGCTTCCTCCGGATATAGAAACCTATCGTTTATGGATGCATATTCTGGATACAACCAAATTCCCATGTATCCACCAGATCAAGAAAAGACCTCCTTTTGGTCTCAAGAATGCGGGAGCTACTTATCAAAGGCTAATGAATAAAGTCTTTTCAGATCATATCAAAAAAATCATGGAAGTCTACGTGGACGACATGTTAATAAAGACACAAAGCGAAGAGACATTATTGTCTAACCTGGTCCAAGTGTTCGACACTATAAGGAAGCATGACATGCGACTCAATCCCACAAAATGCACCTTTGCAGTAGAAGCGGGCAAATTCTTAGGTTTCATGCTCACACAAAAAGGAATTGAAGCAAATCCAGATAAATGCCAGGCTATACTCAACATGAAGAGCCCGACTTATGTCAGAAAGGTACAACAACTCAACGGGAGATTGGCAGCGTTATCCAGATTCTTAGCAGGATCAGCGATAAGATCTCTCCCCTTCTATGCCACTTTAAGGAAAGGAAAGAAGTTCGAATGGACAACAGAATGCGAGCAAGCCTTCTAGGATTTCAAAAATTTCCTGGGACGACCACCTATCCTAACTCGACCACGAGAGGAAGAACCACTCGTATTATACCTTGCAGTAGGAAGTCAGGCAGTAGCTTCAGCACTGGTTCGAGAGGACGACAAAGGGCAACAGCCTGTATATTTCATCAGTAAAGCGCTGCAGGGATCCGAGCTGAACTACTAAAAAATAGAAAAGTTCGCCTACACTCTCATACTGACATTTCGACGACTTCGCCCGTACTTCCAGGCCCACACCATCAAGGTTCGGACCGACCAGCCCATAAAAGGGATACTGCAGAAAACAGATCTAGCAGGTAAAATTTTACAATGGGCAGTCGAGTTATCCGAGTTCGACCTCCAATATGAAGCTCGGACAGCCATCAAATCACAGTACTTAGCCGACTTCATCCAAAATTTACAGATACCCTGGAAACCCCACAGAATGGAATCTCTACGTGGACGGTTCTTCGAATAAGACTGGAAGCGGCGCAGGTGTGATAATAGAAAGCAACCAAGGAACCCAAGTTAAGCTCTCCCTTAAATTTGGATTCCCGGCCTCAAACAACCAAGCGGAATATGAGGCATTACTAGTTGGTTTGAAACTGGCTAAGGAAGTTGGAGCTCAAAAACTCAATATCTTCAGCGATTCACAAGTAGTCACCTCACAAATAATAGGGAGCTACCAAGCCAAAGATCCCACCATGAAAAAGTATTTGGATAAAACCAAGGAACAACTCGGATAACTCGGGGAATATAAGATCTACCACATACCCCGCGAACAAAATGCCCGAGCTGACGCACTCTCAAAACTAGCCAGTACCAAACCAGGGGGCAACAATAGAAGCCTCATCCAGGAAACGCTCCAAAACCCGTCAATCTCGGAAGAAGAAAAAGTCCTAGCCATAACAGGTCGGGATCAAGGATGGATGACCCCCATAATTAACTACCTCAAAACAGAAGCACTCCCCACGGATGAAAAGGAGGCAAAGAGGTTAAAACAGGAGGCTCAATACTACATTATCATAAATAACACCCTGTATAAAAGAGGAATTTCAATACCACTATTAAAATGTGTGCCGACCTCCCACACAAGGGAAATTTTAGAGGAAGCACACAGTGGCATCTGTGGTAATCATCTCGGAGCACAAGCCCTCACCAAAAAAGTACTCCGGGCGAGATTTTATTGGCCAACTCTACAAAAGGAAGCTACAGAGTTTGTGTTCCAAGGGTTACCTGAATTTGTAGGTTGATCTCGGTCGAGATCTTATGTACTGGTCGGACCTGAGGTGTCCGGTTCGTAAATGGCGACCGGAGCTGGTGCGTCCGACTTGTTGGACTGGTTGTGCTGCTGATCCTTTATCACCGAAGGGTGGGGGGTACTTGCAAGAGACTCCGATGCTTAAGTTAGCATGGGTATTAAACAGGTTTTATGTAGAATCAGAGTATGAGTTATACCTGGGTGCTCCAGTGTATTTATAGTAGTTGTAGAGTGACCTTTCTAGATAAGATAAGTTAGTTATCTTATCTTATCTTTATCTTTGAGTTGAGGTCAGCTTATCTTCAAGGGAACCGCCCTTATCTCTTATAGGCTTGGACGGCCTTTGGACTTGGGTCGTGTTCCTCTACTTGTGCCCTTTTATGGGCTTTCCTTTCAACTTGGCCGAGTTCTTTAAGAAGAAGTCGGTCCGCTTGACCTGAAGAGGTCGGTCGCTTTGTCGTTGATCATCCCAGGTCGGATAGCTCGACCCAGGGTATGAACAGTGCCCCTACTTGAGCTCGGTCTTCTGCTTTGAAGTCGAGTTTCTTGACTTCGAACTTCTTTACAGCGAAGCCGAACTCGAGCACTTTTGTCGATTCCTTTCTACGTAGAGCTTTTGAATGTAGAACGTTTTCCTCTAAAAACGCGCGCTTTTATATCAACGCTTTGTTCTTGGGAACGTGAGAGGGTTTAATGCCTTCATTAATTGGTTATTAATTGCCCTCGTTCTCTCTTGGCTTTTATTTTGAAATTCTTAATCAAAAAACGGTTTCTCTTCTTCGCTCCTCTTCGTAGCTTCTCCCTTTACTATCTCATTTTCTGTTTCTTTCGCAATTTCTCCTGCAACGTCTGTTCTGTTACTGCTTTCTGTGGGAAAGGGGCGATTTCCAGATTTCTCCTTCAATCTTCGTAATTTCTGCTTCGAGGGTGGTTTTGCTTCTGCTCTTCAGCTTTCTTTTACAGTCTTTCTTCTACTTCTCCAGGTTCGACTTTTCTTTCTACCTTTCTTTATGCCTATTTTTGTGTCTGTTTTGAGAAAGTTTGGGTTTTTCTGTCTTTTTGCTGATCATTGTGTGTCTTGTAGTTTCTCCTTCTGTTGCTTGATACTTTTAAGAACTTTGCATGTTTTGTGAATGCTTTTGTATTTGAAGCTTTGGAATGATGACTTTGTTTGATTATGGAAAAGGTTGCTCCTTTGACGATTTTGGGAGTGTTCGATGTTGGTGCTTGTTCTCTGCTGATGATTTTTTTTGCTTGATTTCGAAAAAGTTTGCGTCTTTGCTGTTTCTTTGCTTTTGATGGTTTTCTGTTTTGGCATTGTTGACGTTGACAGTGCTTTTGCTGGTAGACTGTAGAAAGATAGTTGCTTTGATGACTTTGTGTTTTTTAACTTGATGGACGAAATGCTTGCTACTTTAGGTCTTCTTTCCTTGTTTTGAGAGATACTGGGGTGTAGGTTTTTCCTAGAAATCTTCCTTTGTTATTGCCTCCAAAGGATGCCCCAGGGCTTTTTGGCTTTAGTCTTGGGGTTTTTGGTGCACGAATTATGAATCACACTTTTCACAACTCGTACCACTGACCAGCAAGTGCACTGGGTCGTCCAAGTAATACCTCACGTGAGTAAGGGTCGAATCCCACGGAGATTGTTGGTTTGAAGCAATCTATGGTTATTTTGTAAATCTTAGTCAGAAAGTCAATTATGTTTATCAGTTGAATTGCAAATAAACAATAGAGCATGGATTAAAGGTTACTTGTTATGCAGTAATGGAGAATATGTTGGAGTTTTGGAGATGCATTGTCTTCTGAATCTCTGCTTTCCTCTGCCTTCTTGTTCACGCACGCACGTCCTCCTATGGCAAGCTGTGTGATGGTGGATTACCGTTGTCAATGGCTACCTTCCATCTTTCCAGTGAAAACTACGCTCACGCGCTTTGTCACAGCACGGCTAATCACCGGTTGGTTCTCGATCCGGTTGGAATAGGATTTACTATCCTTTTGCATCTGTCACTAATGCCCAGCCTTCAGGAGTTTGAAGCTCGTCACAGTCATTCAATCCTTGAATCCTACTCGGAATACCACAGACAAGGTTTAGACTTTCCGGATTCTCATGAATGCCGCCATCAGTTCTAGCTTATACCACGGAGATTCTGATTAAAGAATCTAAGAGATACTCATTCAATCGTATATAGAACGGAGGTGGTTGTCAGGCACACGTTCATGATTTGAGGAAGGTGATGAGTGTCACAGATCATCACCTCCATCACAGTTAAGCGCGAATGAACATCTTAGATAGGAACAATCGTGTTTGAATGGAAAACAGAAATACTTGCATTAATTCATCGAGACACAGTAGAGCTCCTCACCCCCAACAATGGGGTTTAGAGACTCATGCCGTTAAAGAATACAAAGTTTAGATAAAAATGTCATGAGGTACAAAATAAGTCTCTAAAAATTGTTTAAATACTAAACTAGTAGCCTGGGTTTACAAAAAGTGAGTAGACTATGATGGATGATGCAGAGATCCACTTCTGAGGCCCACTTGGTGTGTGCTGGGGCTGAGATTTAAGCAAGTCATGTGCAGAGGCCATTTGTGGAATTGAACGCCAGTTTATATGCCAGTTTGGGCATTCAACTCCAGCTTTTGATCCTTTTCTGGCGCTGGACGCCAGAATTGGGCAGAGAACTGGCGTTGAACACCAGTTTACGTCGTCTATCCTTGTGCAAAGTATGGACTATTATATATTGCTAGAAATCCCTGGATGTCTACTTTCCAACGCAATTGGAAGCATGCCATTTCGAGTTCTGTAGCTCCAGAAAATCCACTTTGAGTGCAGGGAGGTCAGAATCCAACAGCATCAGCAGTCCT
This sequence comes from Arachis hypogaea, assembly GCF_003086295.3. Classification (NCBI taxonomy): domain Eukaryota; kingdom Viridiplantae; phylum Streptophyta; class Magnoliopsida; order Fabales; family Fabaceae; genus Arachis; species Arachis hypogaea. The sequence goes on along the minus strand of NC_092055.1, from coordinate 97,533,586 downwards.
TTTTCAGCCTGAATCAGATTTTTGCTCAGCTCCTTCAATTTCAGCCAGAAAAATACCTGAAATTACAAAAAAAACACACAACTCATAGTAAAGTCCATTAATATGAATTTTTCCTAAAAACTAATGAAAATAAACTAAAAACTAACTAAAACACACTAAAAACTATATGAAATTAACCCCAAAAAGCGTATAAAATATTCGCTCATCACAACACCAAACTTAAACTGTTGCTTGTCCTCAAGCAACTAGACAAATAAAATAGAAGACTAATAGGTTGAGAAGCAATAATATCTCAGAGTTTTTGAGTGAAGCTCAGATTCTAATTAGATGAGCGGGACTAGTAGCTTTTTGCTTCTGAACAGTTTTGGCATCTCACTTTATCCATTGAAGCTCAGAGTGATTGGCATCTCTAGGAACTTAGAATTCAGATAGTGTTATTGATTCTCCTATTTCAGTATGATGATTCTTGAACACAGCTATTTCATGAGTCTTGGCCGTGGCCCTAAGCACTTTGTTTTCCAGTATTACCACCGGATACATAAATGCCACAGACACATAATTGGGTGAACCCTTTGGATTGTGACTCAGCTTTGCTAAAGTCCCCAATTAGAGGTGTCCAGAGTTCTTAAGCACACTCTTCTTTCTTCTTTGGACCTTGACTTTAACCGCTCAGTCTCAAGTTTTCACTTGACACCTTCATGCCACAAGCACATGGTTAGGGACAGCTTAATTTAGCTGCTTAGGCCAGGATTTTATTCCCTTAGACCCTCCTATCCACTGATGCTCAAAGCCTTGGGATCCTTTTTATTTGCCCTTGCCTTTTGGTTTTAAGGGTTATTGGCTCTTTGCTCTTGCCTTTTAGTTTTAAGAGCTTTGGCTTTTTCTGCTTGCTTTTTCTTTTTCTTTCTATTTTTTTCGCTACTTTTTTTTTTCTTCTGCAAGCTTTGTTCTTTGCTGCTTTTTCTTGCTTCAAGAATCATTTTTATGATTTTTCAGATTATCAATAACATGTCTCTTGTTCATCATTCTTTCAAGAGCCAACATATTTAACAGTCTTAAACAACAAATTCAAAAGATATATGCACTGTTCAAGCATTCATTCAGAAGACAGAAAGCATGGCCACCACATTTAACTAATTAGAATTTCTCTTATTAAAAATCGAAATTTTATTGCCTCTTATTCAAAAGATCTACTACTTTATTCATGTTTGTTGATGATGAGAAAAATAGACTATAACTTAATTGGAGATAAAATCAAAATAGATACTAATTACTACTATATGACTCCTAAGGTAAAACTAAAATAGGAACAATTATCACATAGTTAAGGCTAAGATTAGAGCTTAACAACCTTGAGGTTTGGAAGTGGATGTTCCACTGGTCTGTGAGGTGCTTGGTCCTTCAAGAGATAACTCCTGACGCTTCAGTTCCTTTAAGTCACGCCCTTGCTCCTCTTGTTCCCTGAGCAGTTTGCAGAGCATGCTGTTTTGATTTTTGCTCTTGGAGTGGGTTGTTTTCCTTTAGGGGCCATGATCTTAGTGATCACGGATAAGCACACCAAACTTAGAGGTTTGCTTGTCCTCAAGCAAAAGAAAAGAAAGGAGATGGGTAGAAGGAGAGCTCCTCCCCACTATCCTGGCGTTTGAACGCCCAAACACTGCCTGTTTTGGGCGTTCAACGCCCAAATGCTGTTCTCCTGGGCGTTCAATGCCTAGTTGTTGCCCTTTTCTGGCGTTGAACGCCAGATTGCTATCCTTACTGGCGTTCAGCGCCCATTGGCTGCCCCTTTTGGGCGCTGAACGCCCAAAATAGGCTCTTACTGGCGTTTTCCTGCCAGTGAGCTCTTTTTCTCTGTTTTGTGTACAGATTCCTTCTGTAACCCTGTGAACTCATGCAATTGATTATTTACCTTGTTATCAATGAACTCTATATAAAAAAATAAAAATAAAAATAGAAAAAGGGCAAAATGCTTAGAGGATTGATGCCCCATGGCTGGGTTGCCTCCCAGCAAGCGCTTCTTTATTGTCTTTTAGCTAGACCTTGCTGAGCTTTTAGTCTAGCTTCAGCCTTGAGCACTCTTTCTCAACGTTGCCTTCAAGATAGTGCTTGATTCTCTGTCCATTGACAATGAACCTCTTATCAGAATCAATATCTTGAAGCTCCACATAACCATATGGTGATACACTTGTAATCACGTATGGTCCCCTCCACCGGGATTTCAATTTCCCGGGGAATAGCCTGATTCTAGAATTGAACAGCAGAACCTTTTGTCCTGGCTCAAAGATTCTAGATGACAGCTTTCTGTCATGCCATTTTTTTTATTTCTCTTTATAAAGCTTGGCATTTTCGAAAGCTGTGAATCTGAATTCCTCTAGCTCATTTAGCTGGAGCAATTTTTTTTCTCCTGCTAATTTGGCATCAAAGTTTAGGAATCTGGTTGCCCAATAGGCTTTATGTTCCAGTTCCACGGGCAGGTGACATGCCTTACCATACACAAGTTGGTATGGAGAGGTCCCTATAGGGGTCTTGAATGCTGTTCTGTAAGCCCACAGAGCATCATCCAAGCTCCGTGCCCAATCCTTTCTACGGGTACTTACTGTCCGTTCTAGGATTCTCTTTAATTCTCTGTTAGAGACTTCAGCTTGCCCATTAGTTTCTAGATGATATGGAGTAGCCACCTTATGGCGAATTCCATACCGAACCATTGCAGAAGTGAGTGCCCCCATCACTGATTAGTACTCTAGGGACACCAAACCTGCTAAAGATATGTTTCTGGAGGAACTTCAGCACTGTTTTAGTATCATTGGTGGGTGTGGCAATGGCCTCAACCCATTTTGATACATAGTCAACTGCCACCAGAATATAAGTGTTTGAGTATGATGGTGGAAAAGGTCCCATGAAGTCAATTCCCCATACGTCAAACAACTCAATCTCCAAGATTCCTTGTTGAGGCATGGCGTAACCATGAGGCAGATTACCAGCTCTTTGGCAACTGTCACAGTTACATACAAACTCTCGGGAATCTCTATGGAGTGTGGGCCAATAGAAGCCACATTGGAGGACTTTGGTGGATGTTCGCTCACCTCCGAAATGGCCTCCATATTGAGATCCATGGCAATGCCATAGGATCCTCTGTGCTTCCTCTCTAGGAACACACCTACGGATTATTCCGTCTGCACATCTCTTAAAGAGATAGGGTTCATCCCACAAGTAGTACTTTGCATCAGTAATTAATTTCTTCTTTTGTATCCTGTTGTACTCCTTGGGTATGAACCTTGCAGCTTTATAGTTTGCAATATCGGCAAACCATGGTGCTTCCTGAATGGCAAATAAATGCTCATCAGGAAACGTCTCAGAGATCTCAAGAAAGGGGAGGAACGTCCCTTCCACTGGCTCTATCCAGGACAGATGATCAGCCACTTGGTTCTCTGTCCCTTTTCTGTCTCTTATTTCTATATCAAACTCTTGTAGAAGCAATACCCATCTGATGAGCCTGGGTTTTGAATCCTGCTTTGTGAGTAGATATTTAAGAGCAGCATGGTCAGTATACACAATCACTTTTGATCTTACTAAGTATGATCTGAACTTGTCAATGGCGTAAACCACTGCAGGTAATTCTTTCTCTGTGGTTGTGTAATTTTTCTGGGCATCATTTAGAATGCGACTGGCATAATGAATGACATGCAGAAGCTTGTCATGCCTCTGTCCCAATACTGCACCAATGGCATGATCACTGGCATCACACATTAGCTCAAATGGTAACGTCCAGTCTGGTGCAGAAATGACTGGTGCTGTGACCAGCTTATCTTTCAGCGTTTCAAATGCTTGCAGGCACTCTGTGTCAAACACAAATGGCGTGTCAGTAGCTAGCAGATTGCTTAGAGGTTTTGCGATTTTTGAAAAATCCTTTATAAACCTCCTATAGAATCCTGCATGCCCCAGAAAGCTTCTGATTGCCTTAACATTGGCAGGTGGTGGCAATTTTTCAATTACATCTATTTTTGCTTGATCCACCTCTATTCCCTTGTTTGAGATTTTATGCCCAAGGACAATTCCTTCAGTCACCATGAAGTGACACTTTTCCCAGTTTAAAACTAGGTTGGTTTCTTGGCATCTTTTCAGAACAAGTTTCAGGTGATCAAGATAGGAGCTGAATGAGTCTCCATATACTGAGAAGTCATCCATGAAGACCTCCAGAAATTTTTCCACCATATCAGAGAAAATAGAGAGCATGCATCTCTGGAAGGTTGCAGGCGCATTACATAGCCCAAATGGCATCCTTCTGTAAGCAAACACTCCAGATGGACATGTGAATGCTGTTTTCTCTTGATCCTGGGGATCTACTGCAATCTGGTTATAGCCTGAGTAGCCATCCAAAAAGCAGTAATAATCATGACCTGCTAGTCTTTCTAGCATCTGGTCTATGAATGGTAAAGGAAAATGATCCTTTCTGGTGGCTGTATTGAGCCTTCTGTAGTCAATACACATGCGCCACCCTGTAACTGTTCTTGTAGGAATCAGTTCATTTTTTTCATTATGAATCACTGTCATACCTCCCTTTTTTGGGACGACTTGGACAGGGCTCACCCAGGGGCTATCAGAAATAGGATAAATAATCCCAGCCTCTAGTAATTTGGTGACCTCTTTCTGCACCACTTCTTTCATGGCTGGATTTAGCCGCCTCTGTGGTTGAACCACTGGTTTAGGATTATCCTCCAATAAGATTTTGTGCATGCATCTAGCTGGGCTTATGCCCTTAAGGTCACCTATGGACCACCCAAGAGCTGTCTTGTGTGTCCTCAGCACTTGAATAAATTCTTCCTCTTCCTGTGAATTTAAAGCAGAGCTTATGATCACTGGAAAAGTGTCACCTTCTCCCAGAAATACATATTTCAGGGATGGTGGTAACGGTTTGAGCTCGGGTTTAGGAGGTTTTCCCTCTTCCAGAGGAAATTTCAGAGGCTCTTTCATCTCCTCTGAATCCTCCAAATCAGGCTGAACATCTTTAAAGATGTCTTCCAACTCTGATTCGAGACTCTCAGCCATGTTGATCTCTTCTACCAAAGAGTCAATAAGATCAACTTTCATGCAGTCTGTTGATGTGTCTGGATGCTGCATGGCTTTGACAGCGTTCAACTTAAACTCATCATCATTGACTCTCAGGGTTATTTCCCCCTGTTGGACGTCAATGAGGGATCGTCCAGTTGCTAGAAAGGGTCTTCCTAGAATGAGAGTAGCACTCTTGTGCTCCTCCATTTCCAGCACAACAAAGTCAGTGGGAAAGGCGAATGGCCCAACCCTGACAATCATGTCTTCAATCACGTCTGATGGGTATTTAGTGGAGCCATCAGCAAGTTGGAGACATATCCGGGTCGGTTTAACTTCGTCAGTTAAGCCAAGCTTTCTGATAGTGGATGCAGGTATTAAGTTGATGCTTGCCCCAAGATCGCATAAAGCTGTCTTGGTGCAATTACCTTCTAATATGCATGGTATCAGAAAACTCCCAGGGTCTTTAAGCTTTTCAGGAAAGCTCTTCAGAATGACTGCACTACATTCTTCAGTGAGGAGAACTCTTTCTGTTTCTCTCCAATCCTTTTTATGACTCAAGATCTCTTTCATGAACTTGGCATAAGAAGGTATTTGCTCGAGTGCTTCTGCAAATGGAATCTTTATTTCAAGAGTCCTGAGATAATCTGCAAAGCGAGCAAATTGCTTATCCTGTTCCTCTTTCCGGAGTTTTTGAGGATAAGGTATCATGGCTTTATATTCCTCAACCGTAGTTGCTGCAGGTTTATTGCCTACAGAAGTGGTTGAAGAAACTGGAGTGACGTTAGACGCCAACTCCTTGTCTGTTCCTGGCGTCTGAACGCCAGAATTGTGCCCATTTTGGGCGTTCAACGCCAGATCCTTGCCCATTTCTGGCGTTGAACGCCAGTTTTGCCTTGTTTCTGGCGTTGAACGCCAGTTTTGGGCATGGTCTGGGCGTTCAGCGCCAGCCTTCCACCAATTTTCTGACGTTTTAGTGCCAGAATTATTTTTTCCTGGGCTCTTACTGTCCTCAGGTGAATTTTGGGCGGTTTGCTCATTCCTTAGCTTTTTGCTGCGTTGAGGTGGGGTATTTAATGTTTTCCCACTTCTTAATTGAACTGCTTGGCATTCTTCTGTTATTTGTCTTGACAGCTGCTGCTTTGTTTGCTTAAACTGTTCTTCCATATGTATATTAGCCATCCTTGTCTCTTGTAGTCTATCTTTGAATTCGGCTAATTGCTTTGTTAGGAAGTCCAATTGCTGATTGAATTCAGCAGCTTGTTTCACAGGACTGAGTTCAGCAGTTGCTGTTTTAACCTCTTCTTTCATGGAAGGGTCACTGCTTAGGTACAGATGCTGATTCCTGGCAACTGTATCAATGAGCTCTTGAGCTTCTTCAATTGTCTTTCTCATGTGGATAGATCCACCAGCTAAGTAATCTAGAGACATCTGAGCTCCTTCTGCAAGCCCATAGTAGAAGATGTCTAACTGAACCCACTCTGAAAACATTTCAGAGGGGCATTTTCTTAGCATCTCTCTGTATCTCTCCCAGGCATCATAAAGAGATTCATTATCTCCTTGTTTAAAGCCTTGGATGTCCAGCCTTAGCTGTGTCATCCATTTTGGGAGAAAGTATTGATTCAGGAATTTTTCTGTCAGCTGTTTCCATGTCCTTATGCTGGCCTTAGGTTGGTTATTTAACCACCTCTTAGCTTGATCTTTCACAGCAAATGGAAACAGTAATAGTCTGTAGACATCCTGATCTATTTCCTTATCATGTACTGTGTCAACAATTTGTAAAAACTGTGCCAGAAACTTTGTAGGTTCTTCCTGTGGAAGACCGAAATACTGGCAATTTTGCTGCACCATGATAATGAGCTGAGGATTCAACTCAAAGCTACTGACTCCAATGGAGGGTATGCAGATGCTACTCCCATATGAAGCAGTAGAGGGGTTAGCATATGACCCCAGAGTCCTCCTGGACTGTTCATTTCCACTTAGATCCATGATGGAGAAAGGGAGATGATGTAAAATAATAAAAAAATATTTTTATTTATTTATTTATTTAATTATTTCGAAAATAAAATAAATTAAAATAAAATAAATAAAAATAGGTGAAGATTTTCGAAAAAAATAAGGAGAGAGAAAGTGGTTAGGAAGTTTTGAAAAAGATATGATTTGGAAAAGATTTTAAATTTTTTTTTTAAAAAAAATCTGAAATTTTTTTTTTAAAAATAATTTTCGAAAATTTTTTTTAAAAATAGAGAGAAAAGATATTTTTGAATTTAGTGAGGAAAGAGAAAAACAATAAGATAGCACAAGATTTAAAATTTTTAGATCTAATGTTCCTTGTTTTTGAAAATTTTGGAGGGAAAACACCAAGGAACACCAAACTTAAAAATTTTAAGATCAAGTTACAAGGAAAACTCAAGAACACTTTGAAGACTCACAAGAACACAAGAACATGAAGAAAGAACACCAAACTTAAATTTTTAGAAAACCAAACCAAAATTTTCAAAAACCAAAGGGAAATCAACAAGAAAACACCAAACTTAAAGTTTGGCACAAAATTTAATAGAGAAATTATTATTTATGAAAAAGAAGATTTTGAAAAGAATATAAAAGATTCTAACCCAATTACCAAGAACACAGGCTAACGCTCTAGCCAAATGAGTTATGAATGTAACACTTGTTTTGAAGAAGTATTTTTTTGAAAACTAATGTTTTGAAAAGACACAAGAAAAACAAGAAAAATCACAAAACAAGAAAAACTAAAGATCAAACAAGAAAAATTCAATAAAAATTACTTTTAGAGAAAAAAAATTTTTTTTTTGAAAGAGAAAATAAGGATTCTAAAATTTAAACCAAAAACAATAATAAGAGACTCTAAACCAAGAAAAATTTTTCCTAATCTAAGCAACAAAATAAACCGTCAGTTGTCCAAACACGAACAATCCCCGGCAACGGTGCCAAAAACTTGGTGCACGAATTATGAATCACACTTTTCACAACTCGTACCACTGACCAGCAAGTGCACTGGGTCGTCCAAGTAATACCTCACGTGAGTAAGGGTCGAATCCCACGGAGATTGTTGGTTTGAAGCAATCTATGGTTATCTTGTAAATCTTAGTCAGGAAGTCAATTATGTTTATCAGTTGAATTGCAAATAAACAATAGAGCATGGATTAAAGGTTACTTGTTTCTGCAGTAATGGAGAATATGTTGGAGTTTTGGAGATGCCTTGTCTTCTGAATCTCTGCTTTCCTCTGCCTTCTTGTTCACGCACGCACGTCCTCCTATGGCAAGCTGTGTGTTGGTGGATTACCGTTGTCAATGGCTACCTTCCATCCTTCCAGTGAAAACTACGCTCACGCGCTCTGTCACAGCACGGCTAATCACCGGTTGGTTCTCGATCCGGTTGGAATAGGATTTACTATCCTTTTGCGTCTGTCACTAACGCCCAGCCTTCAGGAGTTTGAAGCTCGTCACAGTCATTCAATCCTTGAATCCTACTCGGAATACCACAGACAAGGTTTAGACTTTCCGGATTCTCATGAATGCCGCCATCAGTTCTAGCTTATACCACGGAGATTCTGATTAAAGAATCTAAGAGATACTCATTCAATCGTATATAGAACGAAGGTGGTTTTCAGGCACACGTTCATGATTTGAGGAAGGTGATGAGTGTCACAGATCATCACCTCCATCACAGTTAAGCGCGAATGACCATCTTAGATAGGAACAAGCGTGTTTGAATGGAAAACAGAAATACTTGCATTAATTCATCGAGACACAGGAGAGCTCCTCACCCCCAACAATGGGGATTAGAGACTCATGCCGTTAGAGAATACAAAGTTTAGATAAAAATGTCATGAGGTACAAAATAAGTCTCTAAAAGTTGTTTAAATACTAAACTAGTAGCCTAGGTTTACAAAAAGTGAGTAGACTATGATGGATGATGCAGAGATCCACTTCTGGGGCCCACTTGGTGTGTGCTGGGGCTGAAATTTAAGCAAGTCACGTGCAGAGGCCATTTCTGAAGTTGAACGCCAGTTTATGTGCCAGTTTGGGCGTTCAACTCCAGCTTTTGATCCTTTTCTGGCGCTGGACGCCAAAATTGGGCAGAGAACTGGCGTTGAATGCCAGTTTACATCATCTATCCTTGTGAAAAGTATGGACTATTATATATTGCTGGAAATCCCTGGATGTCTACTTTCCAACGCAATTGGAAGCATGCCATTTCGAGTTCTGTAGCTCCAGAAAATCCACTTTGAGTGCAGGGAGGTCAGAATCCAACAGCATCAGCAGTCCTTTTTCAGCCTGAATCAGATTTTTGCTCAGCTCCTTCAATTTCAGCCAGAAAAATACCTGAAATTACAAAAAAAACACACAACTCATAGTAAAGTCCAGTAATATGAATTTTTCCTAAAAACTAATGAAAATAAACTAAAAACTAACTAAAACACACTAAAAACTATATGAAATTAACCCCAAAAAGCGTATAAAATATCCGCTCATTAGTTTTCCTTTTGTTTATCCGCCCGTCGAGATGTTTTGACCCGTGTCCGAGATTTTTTTTGAGTAATCCGCTCTTCTTTTCTTTTGTAGGATCTTAGTTGACCTCATGTCTTCCCGAAATAACGTCGTAGCGACGCCTTCCCAGGTCCCTGCGGGTATGGCCGATTGGGTGGACTCCATGGTTCTCATGTGTGTCTCGCTGGTTGATTCTGAGTTTTGTTCTCAGCTTAGGCAGTTTCACAGTGTCTGTAGTAACTCTGGTGATGAGAAGAATTATGAGCTTGTTCCTCCTTCCTCTGACGAGAGAGTCTGTTTCTCGACTCGAGTTGTTGACAATCGCCCTTTCTTTTATGCTTACGATTTTTTCTTTGGTCAACTCGGAGTTACTCTTCCCTTTACTCCATTTGAAATCGACCTGTTATGGTCTTGTAATGTTGCCCCTTCTCAACTTCACCCCAACTCTTGGGGTTTTATTAAAATCTTCCAATTGTTGTGTAATAGTTTTGGTATTCCTGCTTCCCAATCTCTCTTTTTCTATTTGTTTGTCTTGACTAAGCCTGGTGTGGTGAAAAAGAAGTCAGCTTGGGTCTCCTTCCGTTCTACCTAAGGAAAGAAAGTTTTTTCCATGTTTGACGAATCGTTTCGGGATTTTAAAAACTATTTCTTCAAGGTCTGAGCTGTTGACGGATCTCGGCCCTTTTTCTTGGATAAAAATGATGAGCCCGCCTTTCCCCTAAAGTGGCAGAAGGATGTTAGGGTCTCTAGGTACTCTTGGGACATGTTGGATGAGGCTGAGCGAGCCTTTGTGACTGTTTTAGAGGAGCGTTGGGGTCAGCCTCCCTATCTTGACACAAAGAAATTTCTAACCAACCCTTCTCTTCTTTAATCTGAACTGGTATCTTGTGTTTCCTTTGCTGTTTGTCTTATGATGCTTGTAGCTGTATTTTCGACTTGTTTGATTTGTAGCTTGACTTCTATTTTATTTGCAGAGGCAATGAAGAACAATGAGTCTATGAAAGCTTTTAAAAGGGCACAGAAGGCGACTGCTGCCAGGAATGTTGCGGCCAGGGCTGCTGGGGAGGGGTCTTCTCAGCCTCGTGAGAAGCCGGCCGTGCCGAGCTCTCCCGGGGTGAAAAAGACGATCCCGATACCTCGGGTCCGTTTGGTGGATCCCCCTTCTTCTTCTGCTGTTCCACCCATTGTTCCTCCAAGTAAAAAGCAAAAAACTTCCGAGCCCTTTGATCTTAATGCTCCTAACTTCAACGCCATTGAATTTATAGATCAACAGATTGGGCCATATGGTACCATTCCCATGGATGATGTGTCCATTCTTCATCATTTGGAGTTTATGGCTCAGAATCATGTGAGGATGGCCTATATGGCGGCTGCGATTCATCGAACTGCCCAGAACCTTCCTCTTCATGCTACTAAGGCATTTATGGAGGAGGCGAAATGGGAGTTCGACCGGATGAAGGGGTTGAAGGAGGAGCTCGAGGTGAAGGTGGCCAAGTTGGAGAAGGACCTCGAGAATGAGAAGGCGAGCTCTGAGTTGCTGGCTGCTTCCTTGAGGTTGGCTGAGGATGCAGCTATGATGCACAAGGAAAGCTATGTGACATCCTATAGGGAGGGGAGGCGCTTGAGGGAAGAGCTGGACAACGCCCGGGAGGATTATGCCGACCTCCAGGGTCATCTTGTTGGTAGCGTAACTGCTGCTTACGAGGACTTGAAAGAACAAGTCTGGATCATTGCTCCTGAGGCCGATCTCACCCTTTTCAGTTTGGATAATGTTGTCCGAGATGGCAAAATTGTCCCTGATGATGAGGGTGATGATGATGAAGTTATTCCTCCCCTCGTGTCTTCCACCAAGGCGCCGACTTCTTCCGCTCCTCCTGCTGTGCCTGACTTGGATTGCCAGATCCTGAATCAGGAGGATGGGACTGTTGATGCGGTGCCGATTCAAGCTCGTCCTCCTTCCCCTGGTCTTGATGCCGCGAAGAAAGCTCCTGATGGTGCCGAGAAAACTTCTGATGCCTGTTGATTTGTAGTTGGCCCGGCTTGTGGGCGTTTTGTGGGAACTTTTTATAACTTTTGTGTAGATTGCCCGATTTTTTGGCCTTTTGAACTCTTTATTTAGATGTTGACTCTTCTTAGTTGCTTTTCTAGAAACTTTTATTACTTTTAGAAACAGACAAGTAGCTTGCTACCCTTTGGGTAGTAAGTGTTGGTGGTCCTTCGAGGCCTTTATAATTTTATATAAAACCTGCTGATGTTGAACTCTCCCAATTTGAACTTCTTGAGTTTTTGACTCTTTGTAGCTGTAGGGGTCCAATTTGGTTTTCTTGCTTTGCGTGTGTTTTTTAGTGCCTTGTGACCGACTTCTTTGCATTGGTCCCCTGATAGACTCCTTTTTGTAATCCTCTTTCTTGGACCTTTGTGAGGTCTCTTTCAGGGATTGCTGGATTTTGTAGTGGATCGACTTTGTTGGGTCGATTTCTTCTAAGTTATTTTGTAATCCTCTTTCTTGGACCTTTGTTAGGTCTCTTTCAGGGATTACTTTTATAACTTTTCTTTTGTAGGAGGTCGACTTCGTTAGGTCGATCTCTTCTAAGTTATTTCGTAATCCTCTTTCTTGGACCCTTGTTAGGTCTCTTTCAGGGATTACTTTTATAACTTGTTTTTGTAGGAAACCGACTTCGTTAGGTCGATCTCTTCTAAGTTATTTCGTATTCCTCTTTCTTGGACCTTTGTTAGGTCTCTTTCAGGGATTACTTTTATAACTTTTCTTTTGTAGGAGGTCAACTTCGTTAGGTCGATCTCTTCTAAGTTATTTTGTAATCCTCTTTCTTGGACCCTTGTTAGGTCTCTTTCAGGGATTACTTTTATAACTTGTTTTTGTAGAAAATCGACTTCGTTAGGTCGATCTCTTCTAAGTTATAGCAATTCCTCTTTAATAGGGTTGGCCAGACCTCTTTCCAGGGATTCGCTGATAACTTGGATTGACTTGGTCCGACTTTTTGACGTCGGCCAGTCTCTTTAAGTTATTTATATTAGCTATCCGTAAGACCTCGTCAGGTTCTTTTTAGATTGCTTTCGATAACTTCTTACATTATTCTGTGTTCATTTTTGCCAATTTGTAGAAAGTGGTTGGCATATCGAGCTCGTCCTTTGGGTGAATCGCGTTTTCACCTTTATTGGATGATTTGTCTTTATCGTGGTCGTGCAGTGAAATTGTTTTTCACTTTTTGCCGACCTGTAGCTTTATAATCGGACGATGAATGATTCAGAATAATGTGTCTTGAAATCTTTGTAGGATACCTATGTAATATTTTATTCAAAGAAAAATGCAAATATATACATGTGGGATTTTTCTCATCCTCTTAAGTTGGATCTGGGTCTCGACCTGGTGCCTCATTAAAAAACCTTTTCAGGAAAAAGAGCGCATCCACTGGTGAGATCCTTTACCCTTTCTAACTGTAGTACCTTCTTAGGTTGCAGGCATGCCATGACCTTGGAAGCTCCCGTCCGTCGAGTTCGGATATTCTGTAGTAGCCCTTCCCGAGTACTTCTGTGACCCGATATGGTCCTTTCCAATTGGCTGCCAGTTTTCCCTCTCCGAATCGAGTTGTTCCTATGTCGTTTCGGATTAAGATGAGATCGTTCTCAGCGAAACTCCTTGGTACTACCCTTTGGTTATATCTGGAAGCCATTCGACGTTTTAGCGCTTCTTCCCTGATCCGAGCTCTTTCCTGGATCTCAGGTAGTAGGTCGAGTTCTTCCCTTTGAAGTTAGGGGTTTGCTCCCTCATTATAATGAACTGCCCTGTGCGATCCTTCCTCAATTTCTACTGGAATTATTGCCTCCGTTCCGTATGTTAACCGAAATGGGGATTCCTTTGTGGTAGAATGTGGCGTCGTTCGATAGGCCCATAGGACTTGTGGAAGCTCTTCTGCCCAAGCTCCCTTTGCATCTTGTAGTCTTCGTTTTAACCCTGCTAATATGACTTTATTGGCGGCTTCGGCCTGTCCGTTGGCTTGAGGGTGTTCGACAAAGGTAAACTGGTGCTTTATATTCAAGTCGGATACTAGTCTTCTGAAGCCGGCATCTGTGAATTGGGTGCCATTGTCTGTGGTTATTGAATATGGGACCCCAAATCTTGTGACAATGTTTCTGTATAAAAACTTCCAGCTTCTTTGGGCAGTGGCGTTGGCTAAGGGTTCTGCCTCGATCCACTTTGTGAAGTAATCTACCCCTACTATGAGGAATTTAACTTGCCCCGATCCCTGGGGAAAGGGGCCGAGAAGGTCGAGTCCCCAGTTCGCAAAAGGCCAAGGTGCGGTTACACTGATGAGTTCTTCTGGTGGGGCAATGTGGAAGTTGGCATGCTTCTGACATGGTGGACATGTCTTTACGAACTCTGTAGATTCTTTCTGTAGAGTTGGCCAGTAAAACCCTGTCCGGAGTATCTTTTTGGCAAGAGCCCTCGCTCCGAGATGACTGCCGCAGATGCCGCTGTGTACCTCTTCTAGCACTTCCCTGGTGTGGGAGGTCGGGACGCACTTTAGTAATGGCACTGATATCCCTCTTTTGTACAAGGTGTTGTTTATAATGGTGTAGTATTGTGCTTCCCTTTTTAGCTTCTTTGCTTCCTTTTCTTCTGCGGGGAGCGTTCCTGACTTGAGGTAGTTGATTATGGGGATCATCCAGTCTTGGTCCTGGCCTGTTATGTTTAGGACTTTTTCTGTTTCCGAGCTTGATGGGTTCTGTAGCATTTCCTGGATGAGGCTTCTATTATTGCCTCCTGGTTTGGTGCTAGCCAGCTTTGAAAGTGCGTCAGCTCGAGCATTTTGCTCGCAGGGTATGTGGCAGATCTTGTATTCCCCGAATTGTTCGAGCTGTTGCTTGGTTTTATCCAGGTATCTTTTCATGATGGGATCTTTGGCTTGGTAGCTCCCTGCTATCTGTGATGTGACCACTTGCGAATCACTATAGATGTTGAGATTTTGCGCTCCCACTTCTTCAGCCAGTTTCAAGCCAGCTAGCAAGGCTTCATATTCCGCCTGGTTATTTGAAGCCGGGAATCCGAACTTGAGGGAAAGCTCAAGTTGGGCTCCCTGGTTGCTTTCTATTATCACTCCTGCGCCACTTCCTGTTTTGTTTGAAGATCCATCCATATACAAATTCCACTCTATGGGGGCCTCTAGGGCATCTGTGAACTCGGCGATAAAATCGGCTAGGTATTGTGATTTGATGGCGGTCCGAGCTTCATATTGGAGGTCGAATTCTGACAGCTCGACTGCCCATTGTAGAATTCTACCAGCTAAATCCATTTTCTGTAGTATTCCTTTTAAGGGCTGATTAGTTCGAACTTTGATGGTGTGGGCCTGGAAGTAGGGGCGGAGTCGCCGAGATGTTAAGACGAGAGTGTAGGCAAATTTTTCTACTTTCTGATAGTTCAGTTCGGATCCCTGTAGTGCTTTGCTAATGAAGTAGATGGGTTGTTGCCCGTTTTCGCTTTCTCGGATCAATGCTGATGCTACTGCCTTTTCTCCTACTACAAGATATAGTATGAGTGGTTCTCCTTCTTGAGGTCGGGATAGTATAGGTGGCTGTCCTAAGAACTTCTTAAAGTCTTGGAATGCTTGTTCGCATTCTGTCGTCCATTCGAACTGTTTTCCTTTTCTTAAAGTTGCATAGAAGGGGAGAGATCTTATTGCAACTCCTGCTAAGAATCGGGATAGGGCAGCCAACCTCCCGTTGAGTTGCTGTACTTCTTTCACGCAGGTTGGGCTCTTCATGTTCAATATGGCCTGGCATTTATCTGGGTTTGCTTCAATTCCCCGTTGTGTGAGCATGAAGCCTAAGAATTTTCCTGCTTCTACCGCGAAGGTGCATTTAGCTGGATTGAGTCGCATACCATGTTTCCTGATGGTGTCGAACACTTGGGCTAGGTCGGTCAATAGTGTCTGTTCGCTTTTTGTTTTAATTAGCATGTCGTCTACATAAACTTCCCTGATTTTCCCGATGTGCTCCGAGAAGACTTTATTCATCAATCTTTGATAAGTGGCTCCTGCGTTCTTAAGGCCGAAAGGCATTACAATGTAGTAGTAGTTTGCCTTTGGCGTTAAGAACGAAGTCTTTTCCTGGTCTGGTGGGTACATGGGGATTTGGTTGTATCCCGAATACGCATCCATAAACGAGAGATATTTATACCCAGAGGAAGCGTCTACCAGGGCGTCGATACTCGGGAGTGGGTATGGATCTTTTGGGCAAGCTTTGTTGAGATCTGTATAATCGGTGCACATTCGCCACTTCCCGTTTGATTTCTTTACCAAGACAACGTTGGCTAGCCATAGTGGGTATTTGACTTCTCTTATAAATCCAGCTTCCAATAGTGCCTGCACTTGCTCTTCCACAGCCTGGGATCGCTCTGGCCCGAGCTTTCTTCGTCTCTATTGTACTGGTCGAGATCCTGGATAGACTGCCAACTTGTGACACATTAGCTTAGGGTCTATACCTGGCATGTCTGCGGCTTTCCATGCAAACAGGTCGGCATTATCTCGCAAAAATTGTATTAGCAGTTCTTTTAGATCTCCTTTGAGGATTGTGCCGATATTAGTTATTTTTTCCGAGGTGTCTCCGATCTGAATTTTTTCTATCCCGCCCTCTGGTTGGGGACGGAACTCCTTTCGTCACTGAACTCCACCCAGTTCAATTGTGTGGAACTCTTCTCCTTTGCCTCTGAGGTTGAGGCTTTCGTTGTAACAGCGACGCGCCATCCTCTGGTCTGCTTTTATTGTAGCTATTCCATTTGGAGTTGGGAATTTCATGCACAGGTGTGGGGTCGAGACTATTGCACCGAGTTGGTTGAGTGTGGTCCGACCTATGAGAGCATTGTAGGCTGAGCTTACGTTGACTACGATGTAGTCTATTTTGAGAGTTCTTGATTGGTCTCCTTTTCCAAAGGTTGTATGCAGTGGTATGTATCCTAGTGGTCGAACCGGAGTGTCTCCTGACCCGAACAAACTGTTTGGATATGCTTTAAGTTCTTTTTCTTCTAGGCTGAGCTTATCGAAGGCTGTTTTGAATAAGATGTCGGCAGAACTCCCTTAGTCTATTAATGTCCAGTGTAGGTTGGCGTTTGCCAAGATGATGGTGATAACCATGGGATCGTCGTGTCCGGTAATGATACCGGTTGCATCCTCCTTAGTAAATGTTATTGCTGGGATGCTGAGTGCTTCTTCCTCTCCTTCGACATGGTATATCTCTTTGAGGTATCTCTTACGAGAGGATTTGGAGATTCCTCCTGCTGCGAAACCGCCATGTATCATATGGACGTGTCTTTCTGGCGTCCGAGGTGATCGTTCTGTTCGTTCGGTATCATCATCCCTTCGTCTCTGTCATCTCGGGTGGCCGGGAATCGATCTAGTTTTCCTTCCCTTACCAATTTTTCTATGATGTTTTTTAAATCGAAGCATTCGTTAGTGGAGTGTCCTCGGACCCGATGATATTCACAATACTCTTTTCGATTTCCTCCTCCCTTTTTGCCTTTAAGTGGCCGAGCTGGGGGGATTTTTTCCGTGAGGCAGACTTCTTTATATATTTCGACCAGTTATGCCCTAAGAGGAGTGTAGTTATGGTACTTCTTAATTTTCTCTCCTTGTCTGTCGTCTTTTCTTTTGGATTCCTTGTCTCTGTCACGGTAGGGAGCTCCCGATTTTGAGGACTCTCCTAGACGAGCGTTTTCTTCCATGTTGATATATTTTTCTGCTCTCTCCTGAACTTCGTCGAGGGTAGTCGGGTACTTTTTTTTTATATAGATTGGCTGAAAGGTCCCTCTCGTAGGCCGTTGATGAGTCCCATGATTGCGGCTTCCGTGGGTAAACTTTGTATGTCCATGCATGTTTTGTTGAATCTTTCCATGTAGTTGCGAAGGCTCTCCCGATCTCCTTGTTTGATTCCTAATAAACTGGGGGCGTGCTTAGCTTTATCCTTTTGAATGGAAAATCTGGCTAAGAATTTCTTAGCTAAGTCGTCGAAACTTGAGATGGATTTTGGTGGTAAGTTGTCGAACCACCGCATAGCTGTCTTTGTCAGAGTTGTTGGGAAGGCTTTACAGCGAATAGCGTCTGGGGCGTCAGTAAGATACATTCTGCTTCTGAAGTTACTGAGATGGTGGTTAGGATCCGTGGTGCCGTCATATAGAGCCATATCTGGGAGTTTGAAGTCTTTTGGAATTTTGGTTTTCATGATTTCCCTAGTGAAGGGGTCTTGCTCTTTGTGTGAATTTTCCTCGATATTAGCGCGAGGGGCTTTTGATTTGAGATCGGCTTCTAGTTGCTGCAGTTTTTCTTCCAACTCCCGACGTCGCCGCATCTCTCTTTGTAGATCTCTTCCGATTTCCCTTTGTTGGTGGGTTTCTTTTTCCAGTTGTTTTAGGCGATCTAGGAGTGCTTCTATGGCCTTTGAGTTTGGTGAGTCTTTGTCTTGGTTGGTCTCTGGAGCATTTTGTAGCGTGACGTTCACGTTTTTGTGCGGTGTTCGATCCTCCAGACCTGAATCGTGATCGTTGTCATGGTTGTCCGCCATGGTAATGGGATGACTTCCAGGTCCCCGGCAACGGCGCCAATGTTCTGAGGGTTACCTGAATTTGTAGGTCGATCTCGGTCGAGATCTTATGTGCTGGTCGGACCTGAGGTGTCCGGTTCGTAAATGGCGACCGGAGCTGGTGCGTCCGACTTGTTGGACTGGTTGTGCTGCTGATCCTTTATCACCGAAGGGTGGGGGGTACCTGCAAGAGACTCCGATGCTTAAGTTAGCATGTGTATTAAACAGGTTTTATGTAGAATCAGAGTATGAATTATACCTGGGTGCTCCAGTGTATTTATAGTAGTTGTAGAGTGACCTTTCTAGATAAGATAAGTTAGTTATCTTATCTTATCTTTATCTTTGAGTTGAGGTCAGCTTATCTTCAAAGGAACCACCCTTATCTCTTATAGGCTTGGACGGCCTTTGGACTTGGGTCGTGTTCCTCTACTTGGGCCCTTTTATGGGCTTTCCTGTCAACTTGGCCGAGTTCTTTAAGAAGAAGTCGGTCCGCTTGACCTGAAGAGGTCGGTCACTTTGTCGTTGATCATCCCAGGTCGGATAGCTCGACCCAGGGTATGAACAGTTTGTAAAGACATGTCCACCATGCCAGAAACATGCCAACTTTCACATCGCCCCGCCGGAAGAGCTCATCAGCGTAACTTCACCTTGGCTATTTGCAAAATGGGGACTCGACCTTCTCAGACCCTTTTCTCAGGGATTGGGACAAGTTAAATTCCTCATAGTAGGGGTAGATTATTTTACAAAGTGGATCAAGGCAGAACCCCTAGCTAATGCTACTGCCCAAAGAAGTCAAAAATTCCTATATAGAAACATTGTCACAAGGTTTGGGGTCCCATACTCCATCACCATAGACAATGGCACCCAATTCACAGATGCAGGCTTCAAAAAATTAGCAGCCGATCTGAACATAAAACACCAGTTCACCTCCGTCGAACATCCCCAAGCCAATGGACAGGCTGAAGCAGCCAACAAAGTCATATTGGCCGGGTTAAAATGGAGATTACAGGATGCAAAGGGAACTTGGGCTGAGGAACTCCCACAAGTCCTATGGGCATATCGGACAACGCCACACTCCACTACAAAGGAATCACCTTTCCGACTAGCCTATGGAGTGGAGGCAATGATCCCGGTAGAAATTGAGAAAGGGTGGCATAGAGTAGTACACTACAATGAAGAAGCTGATGTGGGCGGAAATTGGCGAGTTAAGAATGATTATAAAATATGCGTTGCAAGTATAGTTCTCAACCAACCAGAAATCCGCTCATCAATTTAGAAGGGTGTCACAGAAATTAAAATCAAAATATTGGGAGTATGAATCCCAGGTCGTCTCCCAACGAGTTGCAGAAAAGTGTGCTATTTTATTAATCAGATGTTTTCAAAAAGGTTTGAGTTGAATGGCAGAAAATTAAATTAGAGAATTTATATAAATTTAAATAAAAGCCTTGACTGGGAATTGACTAACTGGAAGCCCTATTCCTGTTGAAGTACTCTCAAGATTAATTGACAATTGGGAGTTATTATGTTTAGTTGTCCCTTACTAAGTAAGAGAAAGTTAAGCAAGTTGGAATGCTGTTTCTATCCACAAGTTCCAATCCGCTCTTGGGAGGATTGGTGTTAATGACTAGAGAGCAATCCAACAATAAACCCAATTACAATCTTTCTCTTGAGCATCCTAACTCAAGGGTTCCTTTCAATCAACTCCCCATCAAGTTAGGGAACTACTCGCTCATTGTAAATGTAGAATTCATAACATAAGAAAGGAATTAAAGAAAGACATGATAAATAATGATCAAAAGATTAATTGAAAATAAAAGTAATTCTTGTATTAATAAATGCTAAAATAATCCAATAGTAAAATTAAGTAAATTAAGGAACATGGAAGAGTAAGAGACAAGTAAAGAGAATGAACTAGAATGTCGAAGTCTTGATGAGACAATAACTCTTCTCAATATCCCAATGCAAAAACAATGAAAAATAACAAATCCTAAAAACTATGAATGTGTAGAGAGAGAACCTAGAGGAGAGGAAAACTAGATCTAAAAACTAAAACTATGCGGAATGAATGTTGTTGTTGGTTTCTGCATGTTCTCTGGCTCTAGTCTGCTTTTCTGGGCCGAAAACTGGGTCAAAATAGGGCCCGAAATTGCCCCCAGCGATTCTGCAGATTATGCAGATCGTGCATGTCATGCGGACGCGTCATTCATACGGACACATCATTCGGCGTTCTGCCTTGCCACGCAGTCACGTCGTCCATGCGGCGGCGTCACTTTTGTTATTCCATGCCGCACGATCGCGTCATCCATGCGGCTGCGTCACTGTGATTTCCTCTTCTTCGCGCGGTCGCGTCATCCATGCGGCCGTGTCGCTTCTCGGTGGTCATCTCCTCAATTTCTTGTGTTCCTTCTATTTTTGCAAGCTTCCTTGCCAATCTCCAACTCATTCATGCCTTATAAAGCCTGAAACACTTAACACACAGATCATGGCATCGAATGGAATAAAGGAGAAACAAAATACATAATTAAAAGTCTCTAGGAAGCAAGTTTTCAATCATGCAATAACTTTAGGAAGGAGTTATAAATGCATGCTTATTTAGTGAATAAGTGGGTAAAGATCATGATAAAACCACATAATTAAACACAATATAAACCATGAAATAGTGGTTTATCAACCTCCCCACACTTAAACATTAGCATGTCCTCATGCTTAGTTGAAGGAGATAAAATGAATGAGTAAGAACATGTAAAACCTATGAAATGCAATGTAACCTATATATATGAATGCAACTATATGATTTTTATCCACTTGATCAAAAGTAAGTAAGCCCTTCAAAACAATTACAAATTAAATTCCACTAACTCAATTCTTATACAGTAAGAACAGATAAAAATGCAAGAAAATAGCTCATGAAAGTAGGGAACATAGAAATTCAAGCATGGAACCCTCACTGATGATGTATGTACACTCTAGTCTCTCTAGTGTATAGGATCATCACTCTATCCTTCTCTAATCATGCTCTCTAATTTTTTTGTTCTTCTCCTAACCAATCAACAACATTTAATATACCAATGCAAACATCATGAGGTCTTTTCAAGGTTGTAATGGGGCCAAGGTAAGGGTAAGGATACATATATGGCTAAGTAAGCTTATAAATTGAATCTTTAATTAACCCAAGCTTTAACATAACCTATATATATTCTATATAACTTTAGAATTCATACCTAGCTACCCAGAAATCTCTTTCACATCCATACGATGTATCAACCTTTTATTTTGATTTTATCATACATGCATTGATCTTTGAATGCTTGACTTAGCATTGGGGTGATTTTGTCCCCTTATTTATTTGTAAAATATTTTTGGATTTTTTTTATAAACATAGAAACACAAAAATAACATAGCTTATCAATGCACATAGAGTTTTAATTCTTATAGTTTCACATGAGTAGGTATCCAAATTCCCATAATATTATCATGACTCATTCCCTTATTATCCTTTGCTTCCACAATTTCCCATACTTGGATAACACACACAATTCTATCTTAAGCTAACCAAAGATTTAATTTGGGGTATATACTTGTTTTTCCGCTTAAGGCTAGTAATGTGATAAAATATAGAACAAATGGAATTTAAAGGCTCAAAGTGGCTAACAAAGGTAATTGAAAGGGTAGGCTTTATTTGGATAAGTGAGCTAAACAAATAATGGCCTCAATCATATGCAAACATATAAATATAATAAACATTGGACATATAGGATGAAACAAAATATAGATTACAATCATAGAGAAGTAAACACATAAGAATAAAATAATTATGGTTAAATAATGTAACCATTCATAAAGGCTCAAATCTCACAGGTTGTGTGTTCTTTAGCTCAAAAATTATGTTCCAAATACAACTTCAAGCAAATTTAACATAAGAGTTTTAATTAAAATTAGTGAAATTTTGTTCCAAAGATAGGGTCTTACAAGAAACTTATTATCTTTTCAATCAAGCAGAACATGCATGTAACTAATCTATTACTATGCAATTTATCCTATTCTAAAAAAGAAAAATCTAACTAAATATCCTAATTTATTGGTGCTAGGGAAGAGAAATTACCTCCGGATGTCAGCTACTGACCGACCTCCCCACACTTAAGGCTTTGCACCGTCCTCGGTGCCATCTGTCAAGAACAAAGGTGGGCTGGTAGCAGTATCTCCACAGTCGAGACCATCATGGCTCTCTGTGCTGGTAAAAGAAGTGGAGTCCGGGGTATCTGAGTCCTTGAATTTTCCCATGATCAGCTCCTTGAGGTATGTGAATCGGCGCTTGTTACGGCGCTCTCTCAACTTAGCTTTCTGTTCATGCCGATCCAACTTTTCAAGTATCTGATGGAGCAGTTGGGCTGTTGTAGGTGCCTGTGGTGTTGAAGAAGGAATATCTTCAACTGGTTCAATGGGCTGGCTAATAGTGGCTACTGGAAGTCTAAGGTACTTCCCGTTGGGGACATACTGATCATCCCGTAGAAGCATGGCTTTGGTGTCCCCAGCTCTGTAGGAGACTCCAGCTGCTGAGACAAGATCTGAGACCAGGGCTGGAAAAGGTAAGTTGCCCGCAATTTGTACGTGTCCCATGGCATTCCGGATATGTCTTGGTAGATTCAAAGGTTGGTCTGTAAGGATGCACCATAGTAGAACGGCCATGTCCGCAGTGAAGGAGGATTTGTGAGTGCTCTGAAAGATGTAATGGGACATGATCTGTGCCCATACGCGAGCCTCCAAGGTAAGTGCTGAAGCCGAAATTCCCTTAGGGCCGGTACGATGGTATCCGTAGATCCATCTGCTGCCAGGTAGTGCGATAACTCTCAGAACGGCGTCCCAGTCAAATTGGTACATCTGGCGCTTGATTGCGGCTTCTTGAAAGGCGTCCAGTCCTTCTGGAATAGGGGGAAGACTTAGAACTTTTTGAATGGCCTCTTCTGTAATGGGGACTTGTTTCTGACGGACATAGACAGACTACAGGGTTGGCAGGTGGAAGTTAGAGCAGAACTCGACTACCCAAGAAAGATTGACCTACCTTGGCTGTCTCTGTAGGAAATCTCATTGTCTTCGGGCAATTTGCGGCTCAACAAAGGTAGCAATATTGGGCGGGAGGAGAAGAAGGTATTCGTTGTTGTAACTTCTTTCAGCCAGGATGGGGAACATCTGCTCACAGTAGCGGTTGGGAAATCGCGCAGTATCCTTTGCTGGGAAGGCTTTTTCTTTATCATCAACCTTTATGATCCTCTTAATCTTCTTTGTTAAGGGTTTTACCGCAGTTGAAGAGGGTTCTGCCACTAATGCTCTTTTTGTACCTCTTCTTGCTGGTTGTTTAGGGGTACCTTTCTCCTTTCCTTTCTTGGTGGCCATCCTGAAAAAGGGAAGAGAAAGTAAATTAAATTTAAAGGGGTAAAGCAAGGAAGAGGGTGATGTGAGTGATAATCAATGCACAATAAAGAAGAATGACGTTAACACATGGTCCGGATTACATGTGAAAAGTTCATCAATGGAAATATAGCAAGTGCATATGGGGACAAATAAATGCAAGGGGTTTATTGGCATGCAGGCAAAGGCATGAGTAGCATATATCAAGCATTCAATGTCCAATTTAAATATGTTATCACTTGTAACTAACTATCACGTTTGTATTGACAATTAAATTCAATGAATAAAATAGTAAAGGGAATTTGTGAAAAACAAGCATTGAATATTAGAGTAGAAAAATGTAGAGAAGTTCATAATGCCATATGGGCTTTTTCAGAAACACATAGCATGCATGTAGAAGAAGCTCTTAAAAATAAGAATTTGAACATGCAAGTAATCCCTTAAAAAGCAATATATAATTGTCAAACAAATTTACAACAATCCACAAGCGTATAATGAAAAATAATGACTCAAATAAATTTATAACACCAAGTAAAAAGGACAAAGAAAGGAAGAAAATATGAATAATGAAGGTAAAAAGAAAAGAAAAGAAGATAGCATATAAAAATAAGAAGAAAAATAGAAAAGTAAGGAGGGAAGGAGAAAGAAAAAAAGAAAAACTTTGTTAATGGGGTTGAGAGAGAGTAAAAAGTGAGAAAGAAGGAAGAAGGAGGGAGAAGAAATAAGGAGGGAAAAGAGAAAATAGGAATTGGGGAGAAAAAGATAAGATAATTGGCAAATCAGGAAAACTGTGCGACGCAAGCAGCGCAGTCGCGTGAGGCACGCGGTCGCGCGACTTGCTTTTAAACTCAATGATGCGGTCGCGTCGGTCACGCGGTCGCGTGACCCGTTTTAGGCTAATGGCGCGAGGGTAGCCTCGCACTCGCACAACTCTCTGTTCAAAATCATATTAGTGCCAAATTTTGGGTGACGCGATCGCATGGGGCATGCGATCGTGTGAGTGGTCAATTATTGGGATACGACACGGTCGCGTGGGGCACGCGACCACGTGAGAGGGATTAGGCGTTCAGCACCAATCCAGCACCACTCTCACCCAACTTTCGGTCGTGCACCACTTTGACGTCGAAATCCTAGTCACGCGGCCGCGTTGGGCATGCGGTCGCGTGGGAGGCCATTATTCCCATATGACGCGGTCGCGTCGGTGACGCGGTCGCGTGGGGTGATTTGTGCCATTGGCACGCCTCCAGCCCTGCTCCTGCATAACTCTCTATTCATATTATTATTGTCTCCCATCTACTTGCGACGCGGACGCGTCAATGAGGCGGTCGCGTCGCGTGATTTTTTTTTTTAAATAAGAGTATGGAAATGCAGATGCACGAAATGTACTAATGAAGAGAAGAGTTATTGAATAAGAAAACTAAAAAAATAAAGAAAAGAACGATCATACCATGGTGGGTTGTCTCCCACCTAGCACTTTGCTTTAACGTCCGTAAGTTGGACGCTCCACTAGCTCAGTCTTCAGCTATGTGGGGATCTTCCAAGAGGAACAAGATAAACCGTCAGTTGTCCAAACTCGAACAATCCCCGGCAACGGCGCCAAAAACCTGGTACGCGGAATCGTGATTACACTTTAATTATGTAAAATTCATCGCTCTTTCTTTCCCTGGTAATGGCGCCAAAAACATGATGCCAAGACCACGGTTCACAACTCCATGTAACTAACCAGCAAGTGCACTGGGTCGTCCAAGTAATACCTTACGTGAGTAAGGGTCGAATCCCACGGAGATTGTTGGTATGAAGCAAGCTATGGTCACCTTGCAAATCTCAGTTAGGCAGATATGAATTGATAATGGTGTTTTCGAATAATAATTAATAGAATAGGGATAGAAATACTTATGTAATTCATTGGTGAGAATTTCAGATAAGCGAATGGAGATGCTTTCGTTCCTCTGAACCTCTGCTTTCCTGCTATCTTCATCCAATCAGTCTTACTCCTTTCCATGGCTGGCTTTATGCAAGGGCATCACCGTTGTCAGTGGCTACATCCCCTCCTCTCAGTGAAAAATATGCTCACATGCTCTGTCACAGTACGGTTAATCATCTGTCGGTTCTCGATCATGCTGGAATAGGATTCACCCTCCTTTTGCGTTTCTCACTAACGCCCAGCACTCGCGAGTTTGAAGCTCGTCACAGTCATTCAATCATTGAATCCTACTCGGAATACCACAGACAAGGTTTAGACTTTCCGGATTCTCTTAAATGCCGCCATCATTCTAGCTTACGCCACGAAGATTCCGATTAAGAGATCTAAGAGATATTCATTCTAGCTTGTTGCATGTAGAACGGAAGTGTTTGTCAGGCACGCGTTTATAAGGGATAATGATGATGAGTGTCACATAATCATCACCTTCATCATGTTCTTGGGTACGAATGGATATCTTAGAAGCGAAACAAGATGAATTGAATAGAAAACAGTAGTACTTTGCATTAATCTTTGAGGAACAGCAGAGCTCCACACCTTAATCTATGGAGTGTAGAAACTCTACCGTTAAAAATACATAAGTGAGAGGTCTAGGCATGGCCGAATGGCCAGCCCCTCTGATCTAAGAACCAGGCGTCCAAAGATATCTAATACAATAGTAAAAGGTCCTATTTATAATAAACTAGCTACTAGGGTTTACAGAAGTAAGTAATTGATGCATAAATCCACTTCCGGGGCCCACTTGGTGTGTGCTTGGGCTGAGCTTGAGTTTTGCACGTGTAGAGGTCTTTCTTGGAGTTGAACGCCAGCTTTTGTGCCAGTTTGGGCGTTCAACTCTGGTTTTGGCTCCTTTTCTGGCGCTGGACGCCAGATTTGGGCAGAAAGCTGGTGTTGAACACCAGTTTACGTCGTCTATTCTTGGCCAAAGTATGAACAATTATATATTTCTAGAAAGCCCTGGATGTCTACTTTCTAACGCAATTGGAAGCGCGCCATTTCATGTTCTGTAGCTCCAGAAAATCCACTTTGAGTGCAGGGAGGTCAGAATCCAACAGCATCAGCAGTCCTTCTTCAACCTCTGAATCTGATTTCTGCTCAAGTCCCTCAATTTCAGCCAGAAAATACCTGAAATCACAGAAAAATACACAAACTCATAGTACAGTCCAGAAATATGAATTTAACATAAAATCTATTAAAAACATCCCTAAAAGTAAGTAGATTCTACTAAAAATATACTAAAAATAATACCAAAAAGCGTATAAATTATCCGCTCATCACAACACCAAACTTAAATTGTTGCTTGTCCCCAAGCAACTGAAAATCAAAATAGGATAAAAAGAATAGAATATACTATAAATTCCAAACTATCAATGAAACATAGCTCCAATCAGATGAGCGGGACTTGTAACTTTTTGCCTCTTGAATAGTTTTGGCATCTCACTTTATCCATTGAGGTTCAGAATGATTAGCATCTATAGGAACTCAGAGTTCAGATAGTGTTATTGATTCTCCTAGTTCAGTATGATGATTCTTGAACACAGCTGTTTTATGAGTCTTGGCCGTGGCCCTAAGCACTTTGTTTTCCAGTATTACCGCCGGATACATAAATGCCACAGACACATAACTGGGTGAACCTTTTCAGATTGTGACTCAGCTTTGCTAAAGTCCCCAATTAGAGGTGTCCAGGGTTCTTAAGCACACTCTTCTTTTGCTTTGGACCTTGACTTTAACTGCTCAGTCTCAAGTTTTCACTTGACACCTACACACCACAAGCACATGGTTAGGGACAGCTTGGTTTAGCCGCTTAGACCAGGATTTTATTCCTTTAGGCCCTCCTATCCACTGATGCTCAAAGCCTTGGGATCCTTTTTATTTGCCCTTGCCTTTTGGTTTTAAGGGTTATTGGCTTTTTGCTCTTGCCTCTTGGTTTTAAGAGCTTTGGCTTTTTCTGCTTGCTTTTTCTTTTTCTTTTTTTTTTTCGCCTATTTTTTTTCTGCAAGCTTTGTTCTTTGCTGCTTTTTCTTGCTTCAAGAATCATTTTTATGATTTTTCAGATTATCAAATAACATGTCTCCTTGTCATCATTCTTTCAAGAGCCAACATATTTAACATTCTTAAACAACAACTTCAAAAGACATATGCACTGTTCAAGCATACATTCAGAAAACAAGAAGCATTGTCACCACATCAATATAATTAAACTAAGTTCAAGGATAAGTTCAAAACTCATGTACTTCTTGTTCTTTTGAATTAAAACATTTTTTCATTTAAGAGAGGTGATGGATTCATAGGACATTCATAACTTTAAGACATAGTTACTGACTACTAATGATCATGTAATGAAGACACAAACATAGATAAGCACATAACATAGAAAACAAAAAACAGAAGAAATAAGAACAAGGAATGAATCCACCTTAGTGATGGTGGCGTTTCCTTCTTGAGAAACCAATGATGTCCTTTGAGCTCTTCTATGTCTCTTCCTTGTCTTTGTCGCTCCTCCTTTCCTTGCTTTTTGATCTTCTCTTATTTCATGAAGGATGATGGAGTGCTCTTGATGTTCCACCCTTAGTTGCTTCCAATAATTGTGTGGAAGAAAATGTATCCCCTGAGGTATCTCAGGGATCTCTTGATTTGCAGTCAAATGTTCTACCACTGAGCTATAGACCCTTGATGGAAGCTTTTGTTTTCCCTTTCCACTTTCTAGAGGTTTCTCTGGCCTTAGGTTCCATTAATGGTTATGGAAAAAAACAAAAAAAAAAGCTATGCTTTTACCACACCAAACTTAGAATGTTGCTCGCCCTCAAGCAAAAAGAAGAAAGAATAGAAGAAGAAGAAGAAGAAGATATGGAGGAGATGGATGGATGTATGTATTCGGCCATATGGGTGGGGTTGGGTGGGAGAGAGATGTTGAATTTTGAAGGTAGTGGGTGTATGGATGTGAGTGGTAAA
The DNA here is from genome assembly GCF_003086295.3 of Arachis hypogaea. Classification (NCBI taxonomy): domain Eukaryota; kingdom Viridiplantae; phylum Streptophyta; class Magnoliopsida; order Fabales; family Fabaceae; genus Arachis; species Arachis hypogaea. The sequence goes on along the minus strand of NC_092055.1, from coordinate 97,505,097 downwards.
TGGAAAACAGAAGGGATGATCATGAATGGAAAGAGAGATGATGAGGTAGGTGGGGATCCTGTGGGGTCCACAGATCCTGAGGTGTCAAGGCATTTACATCCCTGCACCAATTTAGGCATGTAAAATGCCCCTTGCACACAACTCTGGGCGTTCAGTGCCAGGTTGGTGCCCATTTTGGGCGTTCAACGCCCATTTGTTGCCATTTCTGGCGTTGAACGCCAGAACCATGCTTGTTCTGGGCGTTCAGCGCCAGGATGCTGCCCATTTTGGGCGTTCAGCGCCAGAACCATGCTCTGTTCTGGCGCTGAACGCCAGGCAGATGCTCCTCCAGGGTGTGATTTTTCTTCTGCTGTTTTTGATTCCGTTTTCAATTTTTATATTTATTTTGTGACTCTACATGATCATGAACCTATAAAGACATATAACTAAGAAGAATATAGTTAGATAAAAATTGGGTTGCCTCCCAACAAGCGCTTCTTTAATGTCAGTAGCTTGACAGTGGGCTCTCATGGAGCCTTACAGATGTGCAGAGCTTTGTTGAGACTCTCCAACACCAAACTTAGAGTTTGGATATGGGAGTTCAACACTAAACTTAGAGTTTGGTTGTGGCCTCCCAACACCAAACTTAGAGTTTGACTGTGGGGGCTTTGTTTGACTCTGCTTTGAGAGAAGCTTTTTATGCTTCCTCTCCATGGATGCAGAGAGAGATCCTTAAGTTGTAAACACAAGGTTGTCCTCATTTAATTGAAGGATCAATTCTCCTCTGTCCATATCAATCACAGCTCTTGCTGTGGCTAGGAAAGGTCTTCCTAGGATGATGGATTCATCCTCTTCCTTTCCAGTATCCAAGACTATGAAATCAGCAGGGATGTAAAGGTCTTCAACCTTTACTAACACATCCTCTACTTGTCCATAAGCCTGTTTTCTTGAGTTGTCTGCCATCTCTAATGAGATTTTAGCAGCTTGCACCCCATAGATTCCCAGTTTCTCTATTACAGAGAGGGGCATGAGGTTTATTCCTGAACCAAGGTCACACAGAGACTTAAAAATCATGGTGCCTATGGTACAAGGTATTATGAACTTTCCAGGATCCTGTCTCTTCTAAGGCAATGTCAGTTGATCCAGATCACTTAGTTCATTGATGAACAAGGGAGGTTCAACTTCCCAAGTATCAATGCCGAATAATTTGGCATTTAGCTTCATGATTGCACCAAGAAACTTGGCAGTTTGCTCTTCAGTAACATCCTCATTCTCTTCAGAAGAGGAATACTCATCAGAGCTCATGAAGGGTATAAGGAGGTTCAATGGAATCTCTATGGTCTCTAGATGAGCCTCAGAGTCCTTTGGTTCCTTAGAGGGAAGCTCCTTATTGACCACTGGACGTCCCAAGAGGTCTTCCTCCTTGGGATTCACGTCCTCCTCTCCCTCCTTGGGTTCGGCCATTTTGCTTATGTCAATGGCCTTGCACTCTCCTTTTGGATTCTCTTCTGTATTGATTGGGAGAGTACTGGGAGGGATTTCAGTGATCCTTTTACTCAGCTGGCCCACTTGTGCTTCTAAATTTCTAATGGAAGACCTTGTTTCATTCATGAAACTCACAGTGGCCTTGGACAGATCAGAGACTAAGTTTGCCATATTAGAAGTATTTTGTTCAGAGTTCTCTGTCTGTTGCTGAGTGGATGATGGAAAAGGTTTATTATTGTTAAACTTGTTTCTTCCACCATTATTAAAGCCTTATTGAGGCTTTTGATCCTTCCATGAGAAATTTGGATGATTTCTCCATGATGAGTTATAGGTGTTTCCATAAGGTTCACCTAGGTAATTCACCTCTGCTATTGCAGGGTTCTCAGGATCATAAGCTTCTTCTTCATAAGAAGCCTCTTGAGTACTGTTGGATGCAACTTGCATTCCATTCAGACTCTGAGAGATCATATTGACTTGCTGAGTCAATATTTTGTTCTGAGCCAATATGGCATTCAGAGTATCAACTTCAAGAACTCCCTTCTTCAGAGGCGTCCCATTACTCACAGGATTCCTCTCAGAAGTGTACATGAACTGGTTATTAGCAACCATGTCAATGAGTTCTTGAGCTTCTGCAGGCGTTTTCTTTAGGTGAATGGATCCACCTGCAGAAGTATCCAATGACATCTTTGATAACTCAGATAAACCATCATAGAGTATACCCAGGATGGTCCATTCTGAAAGCATGTCAGAAGGAAACTTTTTGGTCAACTGTTTGTATCTTTCCCAAGCTTCATAGAGGGATTCACCTTCTTTCTGTTTGAAAGTCTGAACATCCACTCTAAGCTTGCTCAGCTTTTGAGGAGGAAAGAACTTGGCTAAGAAAGCTATGACCAGCTTATCCCAAGAGTTCAGGCTATCTTTAGGTTGAGAGTCCAACCATATTCTAGCTTTGTCTCTTACAGCAAAAGGGAAAAGCATGAGCCTGTAGACTTCAGGATCTACTCCATTAGTCTTAACAGTATCACATATCTGCAAGAATTCAGTTAAGAACTGAAAAGGATCTTCAGATGGAAGTCCATGGAACTTGCAATTCTGCTGCATCAGAGAAACTAATTGAGGTTTCAGCTCAAAGTTGTTTGCTCCAATGGCAGGAATGGAGATGCTTCTTCCATGTAAATTGGAATTAGGTGCAGTAAAGTCACCAAGCATCTTCCTTACATTATTATTATTTTCAGCTGCCATCTCCTCTTCCTGTTCGAAAATTTTTGAAAGGTTATCTCTGGATTGTTATATTTTAGCTTCTCTCAATTTTCTCTTCAGAGTCCTTTCAGGTTCTGGATCTGCTTCAACAAGAATGTTCTTGTCCTTGCTCCTGCTCATATGACAAAGAAGAGGGAACAGAAAAGATAATAATAATAGGGATCCTCTTTACCACAGTATAAAGGTCCTTGTGTGAGTAGAAGAAGAGGGGGAGACAAAGAATGTAATATAATGGAAGAAACACAACTGTGAGGAGGGTTGAGATGTGAGATGAGATGTTAGTAGATGAATAAATAAATAGAATAAGATGAGAGAGAAGGAATTTTCGAAAATAATTTTTGAAAAAGAGTTAGTGATTTTTGAAAATAGTTTTTGAAAGATGTTAGTAATTTTCGAAAATTATGAAATTTTGAAAAAGGGGGGAGATATTTTCGAAAATTAGAGAGAGAGAGTTAGTTAGGTAGTTTTGAAAAAGATAAGAAACAAACAAAAAGTTAGTTAGTTAGTTGAAACAAATTTTGAAAAGATAAGAAGTTAGGAAGTTAGAAAAGATATTTTGAAATCAAATTTTTGAAAAAAATAAGATGAGAATATATTTTTGAAAAGATATGATAGAATTTAGTTTTTGAAAAAAGATTTGATTTTTAAAATCACAATATATGATTCTAGAACTCAAAGTTTGAATCAAAACATTAATTGTTATTGTTATTTTCGAAAATTTGGTATAAAAATAAGAAAAAGAATTTTGAAAAATATTTTTGGAATTTTCGAAAATAACTAAGAATTTTGAAAAAGATTTGATTTTTGAAAAAAGATTTTGAAAAAGATAAGATTTTCAAATTGAAAATTTGATTTGACTCATGAGAAACAATTTGATTTTAAAAATTTTTGAAAAAGTCAATCCAAACTTTCGAATTTGATGCGAGAAAAAGGGAAAGATATTTTTTTGATTTTTTTGAATTTTTATGATGAGAGAGAAAAACAAGTAAAATAATGCAATGCATGAAATTTTTAGATCAAAATAATGAATGTATGCAAGAATGCTATGAATGTCAAGATGAACACCAAGAACACCGTGAATATCATGATGAACATCAAAAACATATTTTTGAAAAATTTTATATGCAAAGAAAACATGCAAGACACCAAACTTAGAAATCTTTCATGTTTAGACTCTAAGAATTCAAGAATGCATATGAAAAACAAGAAAAGACACAAAACATGCAAATGCAAAGATCAAACAAGAAGACTTACCAAGAACAACTTGAAGATCATGAAGAACACTATGAATGCATGAATTTTCGAAAAATGCAAGATGCACATGCAATTGACACCAAACTTATAACATGACACAAGACTCAAACAAGAAACACAAAAAATATTTTTGATTTTTATGATTTTCTAATTTTTTTTTTGTATTTTTATTATTTTTTTTTCGAAAATTATTTTGAAAAATAAAAATAAGGATTCCAAAAATTTTAATATGAATTCCAGGAATCTTGCCATGTTAGTCTTAAAGCTCCAATCAAAGGGTCAGGCATGGCTTAATAGCCAGCCAAGCTTTAATAAAAATATGAGTGTAATTCAGACATGACAAGCCTAACATGCTCTATCCAAAAGAATTAGACATGGCTTTACAGCCAGCCATGCTTCACATGCTTCATGAAACACTAGAATTCATTCTTAAAAATTCTGAAGAAAAATATATTTTTGAAAACATTTTTTTTTCGAAAACAGATGAGAAAGTTTTTGAAAGATTTTTGAAAAATTTTTGAAAACAAAACAAAAAGAAAATTACCTAATCTGAGCAACAAGATGAACCGTCAGTTGTCCAAACTCGAACAATCCCCAGCAACGGCGCCAAAAACTTGGTACGCGGAATCGTGATTACACTTTAATTATGTAAAATTCATCGCTCTTTCTTTCCCTGGTAATGGCGCCAAAAACATGATGCCAAGACCACGGTTCACAACTCCGTGTAACTAACCAGCAAGTGCACTGGGTCGTCCAAGTAATACCTTACGTGAGTAAGGGTCGAATCCCACGGAGATTGTTGGTATGAAGCAAGCTATGGTCACCTTGCAAATCTCAGTTAGGCAGATATGAATTGATAATGGTGTTTTCGAATAATAATTAATAGAATAGGGATAGAAATACTTATGTAATTCATTGGTGAGAATTTCAGATAAGCGAATGGAGATGCTTTCGTTCCTCTGAACCTCTGCTTTCCTGCTATCTTCATCCAATCAGTCTTACTCCTTTCCATGGCTGGCTTTATGCAAGGGCATCACCGTTGTCAGTGGCTACATCCCCTCCTCTCAGTGAAAAATATGCTCACATGCTCTGTCACAGTACGGCTAATCATCTGTCGGTTCTCGATCATGCTGGAATAGGATTCACCCTCCTTTTGCATTTCTCACTAACGCCCAGCACTCGCGAGTTTGAAGCTCGTCACAGTCATTCAATCATTGAATCCTACTCGGAATACCACAGACAAGGTTTAGACTTTCCGGATTCTCTTAAATGCCGCCATCATTCTAGCTTACGCCACGAAGATTCCGATTAAGAGATCTAAGAGATATTCATTCTAGCTTGTTGCATGTAGAACGGAAGTGTTTGTCAGGCACGCGTTCATAAGGGATAATGATGATGAGCGTCACATAATCATCACCTTCATCATGTTCTTGGGTACGAATGGATATCTTAGAAGCGAAACAAGATGAATTGAATAGAAAACAGAAGTACTTTGCATTAATCTTTGAGGAACAGCAGAGCTCCACACCTTAATCTATGGAGTGTAGAAACTCTACCGTTAAAAATACATAAGTGAGAGGTCCAGGCATGGCCGAATGGCCAGCCCCTCTGATCTAAGAACCAGGCGTCCAAAGATATCTAATACAATAGTAAAAGGTCCTATTTATAATAAACTAGCTACTAGGGTTTACAGAAGTAAGTAATTGATGCATAAATCCACTTCCGGGGCCCACTTGGTGTGTGCTTGGACTGAGCTTGAGTGTTGCACGTGTAGAGGTCCTTCTTGGAGTTGAACGCCAGCTTTTGTGCCAGTTTGGGCGTTCAACTCTGGTTTTGGCTCCTTTTCTGGCGCTGGACGCCAGATTTGGGCAGAAAGCTGGCGTTGAACACCGGTTTACGTCATCTATTTCTGGCCAAAGTATGGACTATTATATATTGCTGGAAAGCCCTGGATGTCTACTTTCCAAAACAATTAAAATCGCGCCATTTCGAGTTCTATAGCTCTAGAAAATCCACTTTGAGTGCAGGGAGGTCAGAATCCAACAGCATCAGCAGTCCTTCTTCAACCTCTGAATCTGATTTCTGCTCAAGTCCCTCAATTTCAGCCAGAAAATAACTGAAATCACAGAAAAACACACAAACTCATAATAAATTCCAGAAATGTGAATTTAACATAAATTCTATTAAAAACATCCCTAAAAGTAACTAGATTCTACTAAAAATATACTAAAAATAATGCCAAAAAGCGTATAAATTATCCGCTCATCAGTGATGCAACAAGAATGCATTGAAGCAAAAATGAAGCAAGCAAGTGGCTAACAATTCATTCAAGAAGAGAAACATGCACGTTGCTAACTTGGAGTTACATTGGAGTTCTTGGCAACAACGCTAAGAAGTAAACTGGGCAAGAAGAAGAAGAGTTGGGCATTGCCAACGCCAGGAACAAGGGTGTGCTCCTAGGCAACGCCAGGCAGCCCTGGGAAATGAATATAGAGGAGTTGCACATTGCCAACTTGCACTTCAACTAGAGTGTCCAGCAACAACGCCCAACAATGCAAGGCAGCCCTGGAGAACACATTTGGGCGTTGCCAACTTGGAGAAAGGGTGAGTGTTTGATGGTAACGCAGGCAAGCAAGGAATTGGGCCAGGGAGGAGCTCGAGGGCGTTGCCAACGTGGGAATGCATAGGCGTTCTTCAAGGCAACACTGAGCTAGAAGATTTTGCCCAGCCAAGGAAGCTCGAGCACGTTTGATGACATGTCATCATGTCATGTTTTTCTATGCTTTTTCATACAAGAAATTTATGATTAGTGCTTAAATATTGCATTCTTTGGTGCTTAAATGGTATATTTCTTTGATCTTTTGATTTGATAAACTTTGTTGGAAATAAGAAGAAAAAGAAGCAAAAAGAGCACAAAATAAGCTAAAAAGAAGAAAAGAGGAATTTTGGGCACACTTTGAAGTTGGAGCACACTTTGGAGGCTTAGGCCACGCTTCTAAAAGCGTGGCTCATGACCAAATCAAGGAAGAGAAGCGTGGCCCAAAGGAAGAGAAGCGTGGCCCAAAGGAAGAAAAGCGTGGCTCAAAACAAAGAGCAAGAGATGACAAAAAGCTTGAGCCAAAGTTTGCCTCAAACTTTAGCTCAAACTTTTGGGAGAAAAGCTTGAGCCAACGTTTGCCTCAAACTTTTTGGCAAACGTTGGCATCACAAAACAAATACCCTGGAGGAAAAAGCTTGCGCCCACGTTTGCCTCAAGCTTTTTGGCAAACTTTGGCGCCACACCACAACAGCCTGAAGGGGCATACTTCCAACAAGAATAACTTGAGCTACAGAGCTCCAAATGAGGTGATTCAAAAAGAAATGGAAAGTAGGAATCGAGAGCTTTCCAAGCATATATGGCACTGCATGGTGGACACTAAAATTGAGGGAGAAAACTGCCCCGCAATGAGCATAAATGAACATGGTGGCAACCTGCAGTGAGGCTAACTGACCTCTTCACCTTCGACGGAGTATAACTCGATCTGTAGAGCTCCAAATGATGCGCTTCCAACGGCATTAGAAAGTAGACATTCAGGGCTTTCCAACAATGTATAATAGTATGGGGTGGACAATATGTTTGAGCCTCCAGAACTGGCGTTTTCGACCATGTTTGAGGCAAACTTTACCTCAAATGCTGCACACCAAGGCCAGCGACCTTGTCCTCTTCAAATGAGCATAACTTGAGTTGTAGATGTCCAATTGAGGTGATTCCAACTGGGTTAGAAAGCTGATATTCAGATCTTTCTAACTATATATAATAGTCTTTAGTGGGCATGAAATTTGCAACGTTTACAAGCAGACAAAGTAGTACCCCAACATGCATGCAAGAAGGCCCAACGTTTGGCTAAAAGTTTGACCTCAAACTTTAGCCCAAACGTTGGTAGCAGCAAATAAGGGCAGCTGGTATAAAAAGTTTGAGTAAAACTTTGCCTCAAACTTTTACTCAAACTTTTATGATTCATGGCCCGGTTCACAATGGGTTTCTCTCCAACTCCAAGAGCAATCAACAGAGGCTTTTGTCAACCCAATTCCATCAAGAGCAAGGGCCCAATTGACACCACTCAAAGGCACAAGAGATAGTTAGAATAGAAATTTCATTTTAATTGTAATTTGTTTTGAATTTCATTTTCATTTTGTAAAAATGCCTATAAATAGGCATCTGTTTCATTTTTATTAGGAGGCGAGCTCCACTAGGGAGCATTAGGAATATAGAACTCTCTCTCTTTAGTTTTTCTTTTTGTTTTAAATCTTGGGTTGAGAATTGAAGAAATTCTGTTTCAATCTCACCTTGAGAATTCTCTCTATTTTCTTCTTCTGCAATTTTAATTTCTCCTCTACTACAAGTTCCTTTGCTACAAGTTTACAATTTAATTTACATTGAGCTTGATTTTGATCTTTGGTTCTCATTGCTTTCTGTTCTCACTGAATTCAATTTACATTCAAGCAATTTAATTCTTCTGCAAGTGCTCTGCATTTTACATTTCTGTTCATGATCTGATTTACTTATCCTGCAAGTTTAATTTTCTCTAAGCTTTGATCTATTGCTCTCTTTAATTTCCAGCACCCACTCCCCTTTACATTTAATGCAATTTTACTTTTCTTGCAATTTAAGATTCTTGCAATTTACATTTCTTGCTCTTTAAGTTACTCGCCAATTTACACTCTGCAACTTTAAATTCATTGTCATTTACTTTATGTTGGATACAATTTCACCCAATCTCACTTAAATGATATCTTGACTAAACTAATCACCCACTAAAGTTGCTTGATCCATCAATCCCTGTGGGATCGACCTCACTCACGTGAGTTTTACTACTTGATGCGACCCGGTATACTTGCCGGTTAGATTTGTGTGTTTGGAATTCGTTTTTCGTTAGATTTTACATATAGGGGATTGATTTAGATCAACAATGATTAAGTGGGTGAGAAGTCTAGATCAAGCATTTTCTTTATTTTTCTTTTCTGTTTTAGATTGAAACCAAGGTGTTTGAGTTTTTGCCTCACTAAGAAATTCTCATCTCTGATATGAGTAATTTCAATTTTTCATTGATGTTTGCAAAATACAAATGGAGTTCAACTCATCATTTGGTCAAACAAAATTTTATGGGATATCACCCACCATCACCAATCTCTAATGGTGGCTGGAAATATCACCAAGAAAATACCAATTCTGAGCACTCCAATTCATGGAGATTTGCTTCAGAGACACAAGATGAACAAGAAAATCATATGGGATACCAACCACCACCACAAAATGATTCATATCATTATCCTCATGGTGGATGGAAGCATCACCAAATAATAGAAGAGCATCCACCCTCACGTCCCAGTTTCTCATTTGAAAGATCTTCATCACTTGATTATGCCTCAACACAAAGTTTCCCCCAAAATCCATACAAGTCATCCCATCAATCACACGACTCACTCCACACCCCTCAACACAACTTCACCACAATACATCCATGTCACCAAAATTATTCTCAACCTTCATCTCTTGAACCAACAGATGAGGATTACCTTCAAGCCATTGAAATACATAGAAAACTAGTGGAAAGATACACAAAATCCCCATCCTGGAAAGAAATCGTCTTCAAGAAGATGAATGGGCCCTCAGAACAAACAAGGGGAAACTTAGAACCATCAAATAGTAAGGATGAAGACCAATTGATGGATGTGAAGGATAAAGTGGAAGAGCAAGATGAAGAGGCCCCTATATCAAGCAAACCTTCAATGAAGAATGAGGTGGTGGAGGTATTTGAACCTGAAACTGCACTTGAGATGACAAGAGTACATGGCAACTCACAACTCTCACAAACCTCCCTGGACCAAAACGCCTCAACACTTGAATCCATGATTGAAAGGTATGAAGAGGAGATGAAGAAAGCTTGGGAAGATCAACAAACCTCCTCCATGAAAGAGTTATTAAAGCAAATGTTGAGTGCAAAGAAAGGAGTGGAGGAGCAAGAAAGTGAGGAAGTCATTCCAGAAAATTTACACTCAAGTGAGGAAGAGTTCATGGAACCACCAATTCAAAAGGCTCTGGATGAATACAAAACTCCAATAATCACACAGCAACCAAGACTTGGATTCAAAGAAGTAAAGGCAACTAACAAGAGCACCAATCCTGTCCCTGATCCAACAAGCAAGATCAATCAAGCCATTTGCAAAAGGAAGCTTGCTGAGGAAAAGCCAAGGCAAGGGACAGTAGCTGAAACTTCTCCTCCTTTGAAGTCATTTCTCTTAACAAATTGGAAGAAGAGGAAGAAAGTAAAGAACAGGTAGACAGTAGGTACATTTCTTCTCCTTGCTTTGTTTAAATTTCAATAAATTGGCATATGATCACATTCTAAGTTTGGTGTTGCCTTGCAACAAATTGTTTTCAATCCCGTTTGGATGATTGCATCAATTCTACATGAAGTGTCACGCTAAGATTCTAAGTTTGGTGTGCCACTTAATTTTCTATGCAATGAATCCAGCAACATCACTTGTCTGCATAATCATATTGCCTTTTACAGTGTTATTTTTCTTCTTAGTTGGATAATTTTTGTTTTCTCTTTGTTTCATTTATTTACTTGTTTTTAATGCTTTCCTTCATTAACTATTTTTGTTAATACATCACCAAGACATACTTATTCATAACAGACTCTTCATTTGGTGATTGTAGTTAACATATAACAGTTTCTTTTATTTAGTTTTAGTTCAAATAAATTGACATATGGTTGCATTCTAAGTTTGGTGTTGCTATGCAACAAAATTTGGTTCCAATTCTTACAAGATACTTGCATTAATTCCAAGTGAAAGTGTCACACTAAGTTTGGTGTGCCACTTATTCTTTATGCAAAGTATTATGCTCACCTTCTTAAGTTTGCAATCACAATGTCTCTGTTTCTCTGTGCCTTGATAGTTATTCTTAATTTTGCTTGCTTAAAACACATGTGCTACTAACATTTCATTGTGTAAGACATTCATGATCCATCTTAGCCCCATAGCCATTGTTCTAATTGTTGCTTGAGGATGAGCAAGCATTCTGAGTTTGGCAAGGGAAGGAGGAAGAATAGAGGAAAAAGGACAACAATAATGAAGATGAACTACAAGGTTGTAGAGTTCCTTTTCTCCTCATTTGTTTCAAGCACTATAAACTGCATGATTGTCTTTACCTTCTCTGTATGCATGTGTGTATGAAAAGGCATAGTTTGATTTCTAAATTGTAACATGGTGCTGTGTCATTATGATTACCAACTTGATTTTTGTGAATTCAAAAGCAACAAAGTATCATGATCATAAACAAACAAGGCATTAAAGAAGATTTTAGCATGTGCATAAAAGTATTGGGAAGCTAGTATGTTTGATTGTTGCTTAATTGCATTAGAATTTATTTAATTGAAGTTTTCATCTAGCACGTTTTGTGAAATCTTTTAAAATCATGAAAACCTTGAAAGCAAATGCAAAATAAAGCAAGAAAAGAAAAAGGGAAAGAATGAGAAAGCTGAAGGCTCTGAGTACCAATGACAATTTATTTGTTAAGTGCTTGTGGTGTTTATGTATCAAGCCAAATGCTTGAAAACAAAACACTTAAAAGCCAAGGTTAGGCTCAAAGTGCAAAAGCACTCCCTCAAAGCTCAAGGCTCTGAGCATCAATGATTAGAGAGTCAAGAAAAGAAAAGAAACAAATGAGCTTAATGAAGTCCTCTAATCAAATGCTTGTGGTGCTTATGTATCAAGTGGTAATACTTGAAAACAAAGCATTTAGAAGTCGTAGCTTTGTTATCAACTCATGGGGCAAAGCACCCATAAGGAGAAGCTAATAAAAAAATCCAAAGCTTGTTTCAGGGAAGAAATATAAGAGAAAGACTTCATAAATTGAGCTAGATGGAAGCATTAATCATTTACATTTCTTTTGTGATTGTAGCATGCTTAGAAAACTAGCTTACCATGAACATTGAGTTGCTATTCTTCTTACCTTGGATTGTCAATCTCTATTGCATGATTCTTTTCTTGCTTGGGGACAAGCAAGGTTTAAGTTTGGTGTTGTGATGACATGTCATCATGTCATGTTTTTCTATGCTTTTTCATACAAGAAATTTATGATTAGTGCTTAAATATTGCATTCTTTGGTGCTTAAATGGTATACTTCTTTGATCTTTTGATTTGATAAACTTTGTAGGAAATAAGAAGAAAAAGAAGCAAAAAGAGCACAAAATAAGCTAAAAAGAAGAAAAGAGGAATTTTGGGCACACTTTGAAGTTGGAGCATACTTTGGAGGCTTAGGCCACGCTTCTAAAAGCGTGGCCCATGACCAAATCAAGGAAGAGAAGCGTGGCCCAAAGGAAGAGAAGCGTGGCCCAAAGGAAGAAAAGCGTGGCTCAAAACAAAGAGCAAGAGAGGACAAAAAGCTTGAGCCAAAGTTTGCCTCAAACTTTAGCTCAAACTTTTGGGAGAAAAGCTTGAGCCAACGTTTGCCTCAAACTTTTTGGCAAACGTTGGCATCACAAAACAAATACCCTGGAGGAAAAAGCTTGCGCCAACATTTGCCTCAAGCTTTTTGGCAAACGTTGGCGCCACACCACAACAGCCTGAAGGGGCATAATTCCAACAAGAATAAATTGAGCTACAGAGCTCCAAATGAGGTGATTCAAAAAGCAATGGAAAGTAGGAATCGAGAGCTTTCCAAGCATATATGGCACTGCATGGTGGACACTAAAATTGAGGGAGAAAACTGCCCCGCAATGAGCATAAATGAACATGGTGGCAACCTGCAGTGAGGCTAACTGACCTCTGCACCTTCGACGGAGTATAACTCGAGCTGTAGAGCTCCAAATGATGCGCTTCTAACGACATTGGAAAGTAGACATTCAGGGCTTTCCAACAATGTATAATAGTATGGGGTGGACAATATGTTTGAGCCTCCAGAACTGGCATTTTCGACCACGTTTGAGGCAAACTTTACCTCAAACGCTGCACACCAAGGCCAGCGACCTTGTCCTCTTCAAATGAGCATAACTTGAGTTGTAGATGTCCAATTGAGGTAATTCCAATTGGGTTAGAAAGCTGACATTCAGAGCTTTCTAACCATATATAATAGTCTATAGTGGGCATGAAATTTGCAACGTTTACAAGCAGACAAAGTAGTACCCCAACATGCATGCAAGAAGGCCCAACGTTTGGCTAAAAGTTTAACCTCAAACTTTAGCCCAAACGTTGGTAGCAGCAAATAAGGGCAGCTGGTATAAAAAGTTTGAGTAAAACTTTGCCTCAAACTTTTACTCAAACTTTTATGATTCATGGCCCGGTTCACAATGGGTTTCTCTCCAACTCCAAGAGCAATCAACAAAGGCTTTTGTCAACCCAATTCCATCAAGAGCAAGGGCCCAATTGACACCACTCAAAGGCACAAGAGATAGTTAGAATAGAAATTTCATTTTAATTGTAATTTATTTTGAATTTCATTTTCATTTTGTAAAAATGCCTATAAATAGGCATTTGTTTCATTTTTATTAGGAGGCGAGCTCCACTAGGGAGCATTAGGAATATAGAACTCTCTCTCTTTAGTTTTTCTTTTTGTTTTAAATCTTGGGTTGAGAATTGAAGAAATTCTGTTTCAATCTCACCTTGAGAATTCTCTCTGTTTTCTTCTTCTGCAATTTTAATTTCTCCTCTACTACAAGTTCCTTTGCTGCAAGTTTACAATTTAATTTACATTGAGCTTGATTTTGATCTTTGGTTCTCATTGCTTTCTGTTCTCACTGAATTCAATTTACATTCAAGCAATTTAATTCTTCTGCAAGTGCTCTGCATTTTACATTTCTGTTCATGATCTGATTTACTTTTCCTGCAAGTTTAATTTTCTCTAAGCTTTGATCTATTGCTCTCTTTAATTTCCAGCACCCACTCCCCTTTACATTTAATGCAATTTTACTTTTCTTGCAATTTAAGATTCTTGCAAATTACATTTCTTGCTCTTTAAGTTACTCGCCAATTTACACTCTGCAACATTAAATTCATTGTCATTTACTTTCTGTTGGATACAATTTCACCCAATCTCACTTAAATGATAGCTTGACTAAACTAATCACCCACTAAAGTTGCTTGATCCATCAATTCCTGTGGGATCGACCACACTCACGTGAGTTTTACTACTTGATGCTACCCGGTATACTTGCCGGTGAGTTTTGGGTGTTTTGGGAAATTCCTTTTCCACAAAAATTATCCATCAACGTTGCCAACGCCAGCTTCCAAAGGCGTGTCTAGGGACAACGTAGCAAGCACAAAGCTCAAGCACGTTGCCAACTCCATGATGCATGAACATGTTTGATGGAAACGCCAGCGACATAGGCAATTCAAGCCAACCCAGGGAAGAAGTTCGAGCACGTTGCCAACATGCTGCTTCACTAGAGTGTTTAGAGGCAACGCCAGGGAGGAAAGCTTGGAAGGAGGCAATCCTGGAGAGCACGTTGCCAACGTGCTGCTTCACTAGTGTGTTTGAAGACAACGTCAAGACTTGGCCCATGAAGGGGAGAAGTTGGGCATTGCCAACGCTAGGAAACATAAGCGTGTTCAGTGACAACGCCAAGCAGCAAGCATGGAGCCTTGAGGAAGGCTCGAGCACGTTGCCAACTCCAGGAAGAGTTGGAGTATTTTGTGACAACGCCAAGTAAGGAGGTTGTCCAAGAAAGGAAGCCAACTTTGCCAACGCTGAAGTGCATAGGCATTATCCAAAGCAATGCAGCAAACAAGTTTGGAGAGCAACCCTCCCTCACTCGAGCACGTTGCCAACGCCAAGCTCTATAGGCGTGTTCCAAGGCAACGTGACAAGCAAAATTGAAGGCTAGAAAGCAGCCCTGGAGGGGAGCAACGAGCACGTTGCCAACGTGCCAACAAGGGGGCGTGTTCGAGGACAACGCCAGCCCCATGATTCATCCTTGGGAGGCTTGGCACGTTGCCAACTTGGGAAGAGAGGGGCATGTTTAGCAACAACTTCAATAAACTTGGCAGCCTGACCTTACCTTCTTTGAGGAAGCATAACTTGAGCTACAAAGCTCCAATTGAGGTGATTCCAAGTGCATTAGAAAGAAGACACTCTGAGCTTACTAATGATGTATGATAGTCCATATTGAAGTAGAGGATTGACATTCAAATTCTGGGCAACATTAAGCATGAAAGTAGAGTCAAGAAGAAGAAAAGCAAGTTGGTAGCAACAACTTGGGCTAACAAAGCCCAAGTATCAAAGCCCACTCCCAGGAAAATACCATGCACGTTGCCAACATGCATTAAGGCTAGCGTTATTGGCAAAAACGCCAAGCCATTGGGCCAGAAGAATTATGAATGAACTCCTCCTTCCATGTTTAGCAACACTTCTTCCATTTAGCCAGGAATTCAACAAAGAGAAAGCCCACATTGCTAGCCCAAATTAAAGATCTCTGAAGGAGTTTTAGGAGTAGTATAAATAGAGAAGAGTTTGGTACTTTGAGGGACTTTTGACTTTTATTTTTTTTAGCAATTTTTACTCTTAGACTTTTACTTTTACACTTAGAGTTTTTTTGGTTTTCACGGCTTCTCAACCATATTCTATTTTGTTTTCTTTCGGCAACTTTGAATTGGAGTTTTTATGAACTTCTTCTCCATTCTTCATCACTTTTCTCTACTGAATTTTAATGTTTACTTTTGCATTTGTTGTTAAATTTAGAGCTATGATTCACTAAACCCTACTTTCATTAGGGGGAAGAGCTCTGCTCATTCGAATGGGTTGATAACTTTTCTTTTCCTTCTCAATTCAAGTGGTTCATCTAAGAGGAAACTCTTATTCTTCACAGATTCAATCACCATCGAGAGAGGGATTAATCTATATGAATTATGTGGTGAATTTGAGAAAGGAACTACATAATTCAGTTTAGAGTTCATCCTTTCATGATTTCCTTGATCAATACACTTTGGTTGGTATGTGAGATGTAACCTCCCTTAGTTGAGATTCTGGAAGTTGTGTAGCTTGGATTAGAAATTGAACTTCATCTCTTCTCATGAACAATTAGATCACGAGAGTGGCAATTGGTTGTGTTGAGAGAAATTGAGTTACCAAGAGATTGGGACTCAATTACCCACAAATTACCATGGATCTATACCCATGATTGAGAAGGAATTGATTAACATCAATTCAGGAGAATTTGCATCTCTGATCCCTAATGATCCTCTCCATCATCAATTCTAATTTCTTTTGCTCTTTAGTTGTTTGAATACCCATTACCCAATTCCCTTCTACATTCTTGCAATTCATTATTCTTGTCATTTACATTCTGTTTCTATATTTCTTGCTATTTACTCTTATGCTCTTTAAAATTCTGCAATCTTTACTTTCTTGCAATTTATCTTTAATGTCATTTAAGTTTCTTGCCTTTTAAGTTTCAGTTTCTTACTTTCATCGTCTTTCTCTCTTCTAGTTCTTTAAATTCCTTACCATTTAAATTTTTGCAATTATGTTCAAAATTCACAAATCTCATGAAATCAAAACCATGTTTGCTTGACTAAATCTACCATTTAACTAAAGTTTCTTAATCTACCAATCTCCGTGGGATCGACCTCACTCTTAGTGAGTTTTATCACTTGATACGACCCGGTATACTTGCCGGTAATTACGTGAAATTAATTTTTCGCGTATCAAGTTTTTGGCGCCGTTGCCGAGGATTGGAAAAGATTAACAATGATTAAGTGAAGTGAAGATCTAGATCTAGCATTTTTTATTTTTGTTCTTTAACTTTTAACTAACATACTAACTGTTTGAATTTTTGCTTAAACCAATTAACATTTCACCTCAGTCATGGATTGAAGTGTTATTGCCTTTCTGGTGATCGTGTGATTCTTATGCTTTCGTTGCATGTCAGGTACAAGGAGAACTATACCCACTTTTTGTGAACAAGACGAAAGAACCCTCAGAAGATTAAGAAGAGCTGAAAGAGGGAAAAATATTGTTGGAGAAGACGAGTCAGAAGAAGAATTCCAAGATATGGAGGAATACTTAACAAATCCACCAAATCCACCAGAAGGAGTAGCCAATAACAATAACAACCCACCTCAAAGGAGAGTTCTAGCTTCTTACACTCTCCCAAATCCAAGACACTGTGGGAGCAGTATACTTGCCCCCAATGTTCATGCAAACAATTTTGAATTGAAGCCTCAACTCATCACCCTCGTGCAAAACAATTGCTCCTATGGAGGAGGCCCCCTTGAGGATCCAAATCAACACCTATCTGTCTTCCTAAGAATTTGTGAAACTGTCAAGACAAATGGTGTACATCCAGATGTTTACAAGCTGCTATTATTCCCATTTTCTTTGAGGGATAAGGCATTTCAATGGCTATAGATATTTCCCAAGGAAAGTATCAACACTTGGTATGATTTGGTGAATAAATTCCTATCCAAGTTCTATTCGCCTCAGAGGATCATCAGGTTAAAAACAGAGGTGCAAACATTCACTCAAATGGATGGGGAAACATTGTATGAAGCATGGGAAAGATACAAAACCTTGATTAGAAAATGTCCACCTGAGATGTTCAATGAATGGGATAAACTTCAAAATTTCTATGAAGGGTTGATTGAAAAATCTCAAGAATCTTTGGATTACTCTGCAGGAGGCTCGCTACAATTAATGAATACAGCCGAAGAAGCTCAGAATCTCATATACATGGTGATAAATAACCAATACTTCTTTGCTCATCAGAGGCAACATCAACCTGTTCAAAAGAAAGGTGTGTTGGAACTAGAAGGAGTGGATACTATCTTGGCACAGAACAAGTTGATGCACCAACAAATCCAGCAACAAATGGAAATGATGGCTAAGAGAATAGATGGCCTCCAACTAGCTTCAGTGAGTACAACCAATCAGGCTTCAATTGAATGGGATCAAAATGAAGCAGGCAATATTGAGCAGCAACAAGAATAAGTTCAATACATGCAAAACACCTCAAGTTCATTTCAAAACGATTTTCATGGTGACACATACAACTCATCCTGGAGGAACCACCCCAACCTGAGATGGGGTGATAATCAAAACCAGTGGCAGAAGAACAACAACTCTAACCATTCCCGCAACACACACAACCAATACCACTCATCCAACAACACTAACCAATATAAGAAACCACAAAACACATATCAACTACCTCACCACAATCTACAAACTCATCAAAATAGCATTCCCGCACCAACATCTAATCCCCAAAACTAGCACACTACCCCTACAAACAACTTCCAGCAACCACATTCTACCCCCATCATACCACCAATTGACCATCATGAAAGTAGACTTTCAAGTCTTGAGGCAGCCCTACAAGCGATTGCTCAGTCCACTCAAAGCTTGATCAAAGTGCAAGAGAGAAATGAAGCTACTATGAAGAGCCTTGAACGGCAAGTGGGACAATTGGCTAAACAAGCTGAACGGCCAACCAATATCCTCCCAAGTGACACAGTGCCCAACCCAAGAGAAGAATGCAAAGCTCTTCAGTTGAGAAGTGGCAAAGTAATTGGAGAAAGTCCTAACAAGGAAGCAATAAAACTCAAAGAGGAAGGTACATCAAGCAAGCAAGATGAAGACAAGATAGCAACACCTCAAGAAGGCAAAGAAGATAAAAAGCCACAAAGCAAGACACCCACTCCAGACAACCATCCCAATAACAAGGAGAGTGTGAAGCCACAACAGGAGAACAAGAATGAAGGAGTGAAAGCCTATGTACCCAAGCTTCCATATCCAACCAGGATACACAAAGGAACGAAAGATCAACAATTCCCAAGGTTCTTGGAAATCTTTAAGAAACTTGAAATCAACATCCCATTGGCGGAAGCCTTGGAACAAATGCCACTATATGCAAAGTTTTTTAAAGAATTAATCACCAAGAAGAGAAGTTGGCAAGAGAAAGAAACAGTGATTCTCACTCAAGAGTGTAGTGCCATTATTCAAAGGGGACTGCCACCAAAACTCAAGGATCCAGGCAGCTTCCTCATACCATGCACAATTGGGAGTATAGCCATTGACAAATCACTCTGTGACCTGAGAGCAAGCATTAACTTAATGCCCCTTACCATGATGAAGAAAATGATGATAGAGGAATTGAAACCCACAAGGATGTCACTCCAACTTGCTGACAGATCTATCAAAATACCAAATGGTGTAGTTGAGAACCTCTTGGTGAAAGTGGAAAACTTTATATTCCCAGCTGATTTTGTGGTCCTAGATATGGATGAAGAGGGGAGCAACTCAGTTATCCTTGGAAGACCCTTTTTAGCTACAGCTAGAACAATCATTGATGTGGAAAAGGGAGAGATGATTTTCAGAGTACATGATGAACAAATGACTATAAATGTCTTAAAGCAATGCAACACCCCGTTAAGAAAGAGAGTTGCATGAGAATTGATGTAGTGGACTCTTTGGTTGAAGAAGTACTTGAACTAAACCATCAAGTGAAACAGGAGGAAGTCCATGACATCCAAGGACAAGAAGAGAACAAATTGGAAACACCAGAGGAACCAAGTAAAGCTAAGAAAGAAGAGGTACCACAACAAGAGTTGAAACCACTACCCCCTCATCTTAAATATGCATTTCTCGGTGAAAAGGACAGCTTCCCAGTGATCATCAATTCTACATTGAGTGCTGAGGAAGAAGAAAAGCTACTTGTAGTTTTGAGAGCTCACAAAGAGGCGTTAGGATGGACCATTGATGACTTGAAAGGCATAAGCCCTGCCATATGCATGCACAAAATACTCTTGGAGGAAAATTCTAAACCAGTAGTACAACCTCAGAGAAGATTGAATCCCATAATGAAAGAGGTGGTCCAAAAAGAAGTACTAAAGCTATGTAAAGCTGGGATCATTTACCCCATCTCTGATAGTCCATGGGTTAGCCCAGTTCAAGTAGTACCCAAGAAAGGTGGGATGACTGTCATTGTCAATGAGAAGAATGAGCTTATTCTAACAAGAACAATGACTGGATGGAGGATGTGCATTGACTATAGGAGGCTGAATGATGACACACGAAAGGACCATTTCCCCCTTCCTTTCATTGACCAGATGCTACAAAAGGCTAGCTGGCCATGCTTATTACTGTTTCCTTGACGGATACTCTGGATACAACCAAATCGTAGTTGACCCCATGGATCAAGAGAAGACCTCCTTTACTTGCCCTTTTGGAGTCTTTGCTTACAGGAGAATGCCATTCGAACTATGTAATGCCCCAGCTACCTTTTAGAGATGCATGCTATCAATCTTCTCGGACATGGTAGAAAAATTTATTGAAGTCTTTATGGATGATTTCTCTGTCTTTGGTGATTCTTTCAATACTTGCTTGCACCATCTTACCCTAGTCTTGAAGAGGTGCCAAGAAACCAATTTGGTTTTAAACTAGGAGAAATGCCATTTCATGGTACCCGAAGGCATTGTTCTTGGTCACAAAATTTCAAGAGAGGGTATAGAGGTTGACAAGACAAAAGTAGAAATTATAGAAAAACTTCCTTTACCAACTAGTGTGAAAGCTGTTAGAAGCTTCTTAGGGCATGCTGGATTCTATAGAAGATTCATCAAAGATTTTTCTAAAATAGCAAAGCCACTAAGCAATCTGCTGGTGGTAAACAACCCTTTCCTCTTTGATGATGGATGTAAACATGCCTTTGAAATTCTAAAAGCTAAGCTCACCACAGCACCAATCATCACACCCCCAAGTTGGGGATTGCCTTTTGAACTCATGTGTGATGCAAGTGACCTTGCAATTGGTGTTGTGTTGGGGCAGAGGAAGGAAAAGAAGCTTCATGTTATCTATTATGCAAGTAAAGTGTTGAATGAAACTCAAAGAAATTACACTACAACAGAGAAAGAGTTGCTAGCTGTGGTGTACGCTTTTGATAAGTTTAGACAATATTTGATTGGATCTAAAGTTTTAGTATATACTGACCATGCTGCTCTTAAGTATCTTATGTCAAAACAGGATGCCAAACCAAGGCTAATCAGATGGGTACTACTCCTACAAGAGTTTGACATTGAGATAAAGGATAGAAAGGGTAGTGAAAATCAAGTTGCTGACCATCTATCAAGGGTGCCACAAGATACATGTCAAGACAATCTTCAATCAATAAATGAGGAATTTCCAGATGAGCACCTCTTGCAGATTTAACATGTTCCTTGGTTCGCAGACATGGCAAACTACAAGGCAGGAAGGATCATCCCACAACAATACACAAGACAACAAGTCAAGAAGTTGTTACATGAGGCTAAGTTCTTCTTCTGGGATGAGCCATTTCTATTCAAAAGGTGCCCAGATGGAATGATAAGAAGGTGTGTACCGGAGGTTGAGATGAAGGACATACTATGGCATTGTCACTGATGTGCGGAAAATGATCCGACACAAAACTCACCGGCAAGTGCACCGGGTCGCATCAAGTAATAATAACTCACGGGAGTGAGGTCGATCCCACAGGGATTGAAGGATTGAGCAATTTTAGTTTAGTGGTTGATTTAGTCAAGCGAATCAAGATTTGGTTGAGAGATTTGTGATTTGCAGAATTTAAATTGCATGGAAAATAAAGGGGATGGGTAATTTGCATGAAATTAAAGAGAACTGAAATGTAAAATGCTAAATCTTAAAGAGCAAGAAATTAAATGGCAGAAACTTAGAACGCAAGAAATGTAAATTGCAGAATCTTAAAGTGCAAGAAATGTAAATGGCTTGAATTATAAAGGAAATTGGGAATTGGATTTGCAGAAATTAAACAAGGAAAAGTAAAATTCAACACACAGAAGAGTAGAGAATGCCTTGGGTTGAATCGGATCTAAAACAGAAATATAAAAGAGCTTGAAAAGCAGTAAACAGAGAAATTGAAAATGGAAATCCAGATCTCAGGACTCAAGAGACTAGATAACCAAGTCTAGATCTCAATGCCTTCCTAGATCCAACAAGAGCAATTGCAAAGGAAATGTAAATTGTAGAGAAAGTAGAAGAAGAAGCAATTAACAGAAACTGAAATTCAATGATGCGGAAAATTTAAACAAGATCCCAAGGTGAAATTGAAACAGAATTTCTTCAATTCTCCACCCAAGATCCGAAGCAAGAAAAGTAAAGAGTATTCAAGCAAGAACAAGGAAGAAGAGAGATCAATTCTCCTCCCCAAATTCTCTTGAATTAAAACAACAATGCCAAAATGTAAAAGTGAGCTCTCTACAAACTACCAAATCAAAACCGAAAAGAAAGCTCTCCTAGAAACTTAAATCATAATCTATTTATAAACTTTCTTCAAATGGTCTTCAAGCCTTCAATTGGGCCTTTGCTCTTGATGGAATTGGGTTGATAGAGGCCTTGGTTGATTGCTCTTGGAGTTTGGAGAAGAACCGAAGTGAACCGGGTTTGGAATCATGTAAGCTTGAGTAAAAGTTTGAGGCAAACTTTTACTCAAACTTTTCATATCAGCCACCCCATCCTTGCTGCTACCAACGTTTGAGCCAAAGTTTGGGGTCAAACTTTTTCTCAAACGTTGGCTCCCCCTTGCACACTCATGGCGCCAACGTTTGCCAAAAAGTTTGAGGCAAACGTTGGCGCAAACTTTTGCTCTCCAGGGTGTGTTGTTCATGGCGCCAACGTTTGCCAAAAAGTTTGAGGCAAACGTTAGCGCAAACTTTTGCTCTCCAGGGTGTTGATTTGTGATGCCAACGTTTGCCAAAAAGTTTGAGGCAAACGTTGGCTCAAGCTTTTTGCCCAAAAGTTTGTGCAAAAGTTTGAGGCAAACTTTTGGTCAAGCTTTTTGCTCCCTGGTTCGTTTTCACTTATTCCAAAGGTTTGAGCTAAAGTTTGAGGCAAACTTTTGCTCAAACTTTTTGTCCTCTCTTCCTCCTAGCCATTCCTTCTTGCTTCAACCTTTCTCCAAGCTTTCTTCACCTATCATTAATCAACCAAACACATCAAATCTATGCTCAAAATCATGAGTTTGTCATTCTTTCATAATATGTAGCAATTATAGCATAAATCCTCATGAAATTACATTAATTCATCTATGGTTGATTAAATCAAAGGAAGCATGAAAATCTACCCAATTGGCTTGCTTATGGCTCAAGAAAGTGCATAATTCAATTGAAAACAAAAGAAAAAGGCTAGTGAAACTAGGCTAAGATGACTTGTCATCAGTCACAACTCAAGCTATGGTGGCCATTTTGGAGCTGAAAGAACTGCTGCAAAGGTGCTTCAAAGTGGCTTCTACTGGCCTTCCATCTTCAAGGATGCTAGAGACTTTGTGATCTATTGCAATGAATGTCAAAGAACAGGAGGTTTGACAAAGAAAAATGAGATGCCTCAGAAGTTCATTTTGGAAGTGGAGCTCTTTGATTTGTGGGGTATAGACTTCATGGGACCTTTTCCTCCATCCTACACATTCAAATACATTTTGGTGGCAGTAGAGTATATTTCAAAATGGGTAGAAGCAATAGCCACCACTACATGTGATACCAATGTGGTGTTGCAATTCCTAAAGAGAAATATCTTCACAAGATTTGGAGTGCCCAAGGGACTTATAAGTGATGGAGGAAGCCACTTCTGTAACAAGCAATTAAATTCTCTACTCCACAAATATGGAGTTACTCACAAAGTGGTCACACCTTACCACCCATAGACAAATGGGCAAGCTAAACTTGCTAACAGAGAGCTAAAAAGAATCCTGGAGAAAACTGTGGGAGCAACAAGAAAAGACTGGGTTCGGAAGCTGGATGATGCACTTTGGGCATACAGAACAGCATTCAAAACGTCCATAGGAAAATCTCCATTTCAGCTGGTGTATGGGAAGGCATGCCATCTCCCTGTGGAGCTTGAACACAAGGCCTTTTGGGCCACCAAACTTCTGAATTTAGATGCTCAAGCAGCAGGAGAAAAGAGGTTACTACAACTCAATGAATTAAAGGAATTCAGATTGGAGGCATATGAAAATGCCAGAATATACAAAGAAAGAGCAAAAAGGTGGCATGACAAGAGGATCTCCCAAAGAACATTCGAACCAGGCCAAAAAGTGTTGCTATTCAACTCAAGACTGAAGATTTTCCCTGGAAAGCTCATATCTTGATGGACTAGTCCATACACCATCACCAAAGTATCCCCTCATGGCTATGTGGAATTACTTGATGAAGCTTCAAAACAGACCTTCACAGCCAATGGACATAGGGTGAAACCTTATCTTGGTGGCCCCTGGAGCAAGGAAGAAAATGTGCACTTACTAACATGAGCAAAAGAGCTGCAATGTCAAGCTAAGGATGATAAACAAGCGCTTCATGGGAGGCAACCCATGCACAGGAGTCTTTTATTTTCATGCTTTAAGTGATAATAAAGAGTGAATTAGCATATAGTGTATGCAAAGAACTAAGTTTGGTGTGACCAATCTCAAAATAATTGCAAAAGTTTTTTTTACAACACTTAGTCACAAACTAAGTTTGGTGTCCACACATACACGAAAATGCTAGACCATGGAGCAACAGTGTAGTTATTTCTTTTAGTGATATGAAAGCAATCATCATATAAAAAAAAGAAAAAAGAAGTATGAGTCTAAGTACAAGAAATTCTAAAGCCTTTATATTCTTGCTGCAGGGAAGTGAAAGAAAGAAGTGATGGGAGAATCTTGAAGGAAGGATCACGGACACACACAAAAGAAAGGTGAAGTCACATGTGCCTTGGATTGTGTGCATTGAGGAAAACACCTTAGCATGCATTAGGCAAAGAAGATTCAATTTCCCCATGCCTTGACCGAACATTCAAGGCCATTCCCCCATCATAAATATCACTTTAACCACTCCAACCATATTCATCAAACCTCACTTCATCCTCACTCATATATACCCTTCTCCGTCACCACATTTCATCAATTCACCTCAGCCGAAACCACACTCAACTTTTAACTCAACCTTGCCTCTCAAATTTTGGCTTTGATCCTATGATTTTCTCAGAAAAATTTAGTGTGCACCAATCCCCCTAGCCCACCCAAACCACCCATTCTTCACTCCCCTCTCACAGTCACTTTCAAGCTTGTATTCCTTACCTTGTCACCATATCCATCTACACCCCCCTTCATAAACATTTTCTTTATGCTTGAGGACAAGCATTCATCTAAGTTTGGTGTTGGAAGATTTGACCCTTGCAATTGAATTTCAATGGCCTCATCATCAAGAGCTAGGAGGGACAAGCAACCCATCGAAAATGAAGAACAAATCCACTTTGATCGAATGAGATTCAAATCTAAACACAATGAGCGTATCTTTAGTTGGATGTCAGGCAAAGATGTTGTTCCGGAGTTACCTTTCAAGCTAAGAAAGGAGGAATATTCTGAGATACAAAAAATAATTAGGAAGAGGGGATGGGAGCTTCTCTGTAATCAACCTCAAGAAGTAAGCATGCTTCTCATCCATGAGTTCTACACTAATGTGATAAGAAAATTTAATGATGAAGAACCACACATGAGCTATGTAAGAGGGATGACTGTTGACTTTAGTCCAAATGCCATCAACAGGGTGCTAAAGGTCAAACTAAAACGGTTCAAACAAGCTAGCTATGAGGAAAGAGTTGAAAATGATCCAAGATATGTAGATGTGTTAGGTGATATGTGCAAGGTAGGCACGGATTGGGTACTAGATTCACAAGGACAACCACTCAAACTCAGAAGAGGTGATCTCATACCTCAAGCAAAAGGATGGCATGACATAGTGAGGAGATCATTAATCTCTACTTCGAATAATTCCGAAGTGACAGTGAATAGAGCAATAATGATTCACTGCATAGTGAAAGGAGGGGAGATCAATGTTGGAGAAATTATAGCCAAGAACATCATTGACATAGCTCAGAAGGTCAAACAGGACAGCTGGCTAGGATATCCTAGTACTATTCTGCGCTTATGTGAAGAAGCTAGAGTACCTCTCCATGAATTTGAAGAAACTGACGTGGTATCTATTGGAAAGCCTCTCACCAAGGAGAGATTGGAATTTGTCACCACAACCCAATTGGAGAGGCAACCTTTAGCAAGAAAAAAGAAAAGGAAAGAAGCAAGACAAGAGGAAGAGCCTCAAGAAATGGAAGAAACAAGTACCTTGAACATGAATCAACTCCAAACCGCTTTGGAAGGAATCTCTGGGCAATATTCACAAATTCAAAGAAGCCAAGAGGAACAAGCTCAACAACAAAGGGACCTTTGGTAGGTAATGAATCAGCAAAGAGAAGTTCAAGTTCAATGGATGAGTCAGCAAAATGAATATCAAACACACATGATGGAACTACAACAAGAATAATATGCTAAGATGTATGAGGCCATCAACAATTCATCTGTTGAATATGAAAGATCCATGGAAAAGGTAATACAGGAACAAGCTCAACTAAGGAAAGAGCAAGCTCAGCAAAGGGAACTTCTCCATAGGTTGGATGCTACACATGACACATTTTACAGAGAATTCAATGAAAGCAGAATGTTCAAGGAGGCCAGACATAGAGACAGAATTGACTATGATATATGCACCCAAGAAAAACTCAGTTACCTTTGTGGAGCACCCCCATTGCTCAACCCACAAATCAAAAGTTTTAATGAAGCGCGCAAGGTATTTGAAGAGCAGGAACTTGCAAGGTTGAGATTCAATGCTGAGAGGCTAAAAGAGAAGATGATAAGCTCAGGAGTATGGCAAAGAGAAGAGGGGGACTCAACAACAAAACAACAAGGAGAAATAAGAAAGAAAAAGAAAGAAGATCCAAAGGGCAAAGGAAAGGGACATAAAGACTAAAGGTGGTGGAGTTCTTTTCTTTAGTACTTTATTAAAAAAAGAAGATGTATGTCTGAAATATGGTATACCTTCTAAGTTGTTTTCCTTTATGCATTATCAGTTATGTTGCCTATTCCATGTATCACTCACATGCTTGGAATGTTTGCTTGTCTTAAGTATTTTCACTTGACAATGGAATAAAAGATGTAGTTTAAGCAAGAACAGAGAGAAATCTAGCCTAAGAGAATAAGATAGTCTGATACAAAGTGTTAGTACATATATGCTATCAGTGTGAACGAATCAAGAGCTCAAGAAATCAAAAGGAGTTAAGATGCTTGCTTACACAAAACTAGTTGGCTAAGGGTCATAAGACTCAAGAAGTTAGAAACACAAAAGATCCTTGACAATGAAGTAATACACAAAATTTTAATGAGAAGAAAAAGAGAAATAAAGAAAACAAAGAACAAAAAGAATGAAAGGCTAGGCATCAATGACAAAATTTGGATGTGTATGTGGTGATTGATGTTAGGAGACATACTTGGGCTGGTAAATCCGAGGGGTGCTTCATCACCCGGTAACTTGAGTTAACTAACTCGGGGTTATCGATTGAAAATCCACATTCAAGAGTAGCTCTATAACAGAACATTTAGCAACCCAAAGAGGTGCTGGACACCACTATCCAGATAAAGTTTCAATGTTATATGCCTATGATTGAATGTGTTAAGGAGAGAGGCTTGAGTTAGTAAATCTTTAAGAGTGCTTCAACACTTAACAACTTAAACCAACTGGTTTGGGATTGTTGATTGAAAGCTTATGCTAAAGAGCCGCCTTAAGACAAGATTTTTAGCTCAATTGAAACAAAGGAAAAGAAAAAAAAAGGGAGAAAAGAGAAGTAGAGAAAAGAATAGCTTAAAGACTATGTGCTAAGGTAAAGAAAAAGAGTCTAGTGAAATTAACCAACCTAGTATTGGAGCAAGCATTTCAACTAAGAATTAAGATTAGCCTTGATCAGTTCCACTAAACAGATGACTACACAATTGAGGATGACATTTTTTATGGAAGAATTCTTCTCTGTTAAGACATTCAATTCTTGCATCTTAAACTCTTTTGTCAAATTATTCTATCTCTTGCTTGAGGACAAGCAATATTTTAAGTTTGGTGTTGTGAT
Source organism: Arachis hypogaea (assembly GCF_003086295.3). Taxonomy (NCBI): domain Eukaryota; kingdom Viridiplantae; phylum Streptophyta; class Magnoliopsida; order Fabales; family Fabaceae; genus Arachis; species Arachis hypogaea. Next base: position 97,477,172 of record NC_092055.1, on the reverse strand, counting down.
GCATTCGCATATTTGCTAGATTAGCTAGTCAGTTTAGTTAGTTTTAGCTTAGTTTCACTCATTTTCTTTGAATTAAACAAGTATTTTTTATGAGTTTGTTTTCATGCATAAGAATACCAAGGACCATGTAAATTGTGGCTAATTTCATACAAATGAGTCAAGGAATGCATAAATAAATAAATCTCATGAAGTTGATTGCATTGATTGCATGCATTAGTGAGACTTTGAAGCAAGTTTCCTTGTTTATGATAGGTGATGCAACAAGAATGCATTGAAGCAAGAATGAAGCAAGCAAGTGGCTAACAATTCATTCAAGAAGAGAAACATGCACGTTGCTAACTTGGAGTTACATTGGAGTGCTTGGCAACAATGCCAAGAAGTAAACTGGGCAAGAAGAAGAGGAGTTAGGCGTTGCCAACGCCAGGAACAAGGGCGTGCTCCTAGGCAACGCCAGGCAGCCCTGGGGAATGAATATAGAGGAGTTTCACGTTGCCAACTTGCACTTCAACTAGAGTGTGTAGCAACAATGCCCAACAATGCAAGGCAGCCCTGGAGAACACATTTGGGCGTTGCCAACTTGGAGAAAGGGTGAGTGTTTGATGGTAACGCAGGCAAGCAAGGAATTGGGCCAGGGAAGACCTCGAGGGTGTTGCCAACGTGGGAATGTATAGGCGTTCTTCAAGGCAACGCTGAGCTAGAAGATTTTCCCCAGCCAAGGAAGCTTGAGCACGTTGCCAACGCCAGCTTCCAAAGGCGTGTTTAGGGACAACGTAGCAAGCACAAAGCTCAAGCACGTTGCCAACTCTATGATGCATGAACGTGTTTGATGGAAACACCAGAGACATAGGCAATTCAAGGCAACCCAGGGAAGAAGTTCGAGCACGTTGCCAACATGCTGCTTCACTAGAGTGTTTAGAGGCAACGCCAGCGAGGAAAGCTTGGAAGGAGGCAATCCTGGAGAGCACGTTGCCAACATGCTGCTTCACTAGTGTGTTTGAAGACAACGTCAAGACTTGGCCCATGAAGGGGAGAAGTTGGGCGTTGCCAACGCCAGGAAACATAGGCGTGCTCAGTGACAACGCCAAGCAACAAGCATGGAGCCTTGAGGAAGGCTTGAGCACGTTGCCAACTCCAGGAAGAGTTGGAGTGTTTTGTGACAACGCCAAGCAAGGAGGCTATCCAGGAAAGGAAGCCAACGTTGCCAACGCTGAAGTGCATAGGCGTTATCCAAAGCAACGCAGCAAACAAGTTTGCAGAGCAACCCTCCCTCACTCGAGCACGTTGCCAACGCCAAGCACTATAGGCGTGTTCCAAGGCAACGTGACAAGCAAAATTGAAGGCAAGAAAGCAGCCCTAGAGGGGAGCAACGAGCACGTTGCCAACGTGCCAACAAGGGGGCGTGTTTGAGGACAACGCCAGGCCCATGATTCAGCCTTGGGAGGCTTGGCACGTTGCCAACTTGGGAAGAGAGGGCCGTGTTCAGCAACAACTTCAATAAACTTGGCAGCCTGACCTTACCTTCTTTGAGGAAGCATAACTTGAGCTACAAAGCTCCAATTGAGGTGATTCCAAGTGCATTAGAAAGAAGACACTCTGAGCTTTCCAATGATATATGATAGTTTATATTGAAACAGAGGATTGACATTCAAATTCTGGGCAACATTAAGCATGAAAGTAGAGTCAAGAAGAAGAAAAGCAAGTTGGTAGCAACAACTTGGGCTAACAACGCCCAAGTATCAAAGCCCACTCCCAGGAAAATACCATGCACGTTGCCAACGTGCATTAAGGCTAGCGTTATTGGCAAAAATGCCAAGCCATTGGGCCAGAAGCATTATGAATGAACTCCTCCTTCCATGTTTAGCAACACTTCTTCCATTGAGCCAGGAATTCAACAAAGAGAAAGCCCACATTGCTAGCCCAAATTAAAGATCTCTAAAGGAGTTTTAGGAGTAGTATAAATAGAGAAGAGTTGGGTACTTTGAGGGACTTTTGACTTTTATTTTTTTTAGCAATTTTTACTCTTAGACTTTTACTTTTACACTTAGAGTTTTTTTGGTTTTCACGGCTTCTCAACCATATTCTATTTTGTTTTCTTTCGGCAACTTTGAATTGGAGTTTTTAGGAACTTCTTCTCCATTCTTCATCATTCTTCTCTACTGAATTTTAATGTTTACTTTTGCATTTATTGTTAAATTTAGAGCTATGATTCACTAAACCCCACTTTTATTAGGGGGAAGAGCTCTGCTCATTCGAATGGGTTGATAACTTTTCTTTTCCTTCTCAATTCAAGTGGTTCATCTAAGAGGAAACTCTTGTTCTTCACAGATTCAATCACCATCGAGAGAGGGATTAATCTATATGAATTATGTGGTGAATTTGAGAAAGGAACTACATAATTCAGTTTAGAGTTCATCCTTTCATGATTTCCTTGATCAATACACTTTGGTTGGTATGTGAGATGTAACCTCCCTTAGTTGAGATTCTGGAAGTTGTGTGGATTGGATTAGAAATTGAACTTCATCTCTTTTTATGAACAATTAGATCACGAGAGTGGCAATTGGTTGTGTTGAGAGAAATTGAGTTACCAAGAGATTGGGACTCAATTACCCACAAATTACCATGGATCTATACCCATGATTGAGAAGGAATTGATTAACATCAATTCAGGAGAATTTGCATCTCTGATCCCTAATGATCCTCTCCATCATCAATTCTAATTTCTTTTGCTCTTTAGTTGTTTGAATACCCATTACCCAATTCCCTTCTACATTCTTGCAATTCATTATTCTTGTCATTTACATTCTGTTTCTATATTTCTTGCTATTTACTCTTATGCTCTTTAAAATTCTGCAATCTTTACTTTCTTGCAATTTATCTTTAATGTCATTTAAGTTTCTTGCCTTTTAAGTTTCAGTTTCTTACTTTCATCGTCTTTCTTTCTTCTAGTTTTTTAAATTCCTTGCCATTTAAATTTTTGCAATTATGTTCAAAAATCACAAATCTCATGAAATCAAAACCATGTTTGCTTGACTAAATCTACCATTTAACTAAAGTTGCTTAATCTACCAATCTCCGTGGGATCGACCTCACTCTTAGTGAGTTTTATCACTTGATACGACCCGGTATACTTGCCGGTAATTACGTGAAATTAATTTTTCACGTATCACAAACTCCAACCAATTACCTTCTTGTGCCTCCTCAACACACCAAGTAGCTCCTCTTCTTGTTGAAAAGTAAGTTCCCTTGCAATGATAACTGGAAACCTCTGCCCATCCTCCAGGTAAGCATATTTGAGGTGTGGAGGAAGGGGTTTTAATTCTAACTTCTGATCATGTTCAGGCTCTGGGTTTTCTGGAGCTGGTAACAGTGGTAAGGCACTGTCATTGTCCTCTTAGAATGTCCCCACACTTGGACCTTATCCTGTGTGCTTCTCTTCAAATTTCTCCTGATGGACTTCAGCCACGGTTTCATCTATAATGTCACACTTGAGGATAGAATGATCCTCCGGAGGATGCTTCATAACTCCATTCAGATTGAAGATCACTACTCGGCCATCTATTTCAAAAGAGTATGTTCCTGAAAAAGTATCTAATTTAAACTTTGAGGTCTTCAGGAATGGCCTTTTGAGTAGGAATGATGATGGCTTGTCTGAGTCATTTTGGGGCATCTTCAGGATATAAAAATCAGTGGGAAACGTGAGTCCCTTAATGCCCACTAAGACATCTTCAGCAACTCCAACCACTGTAATAATGCTTTTATCTGCTAACACAAAACGAGCTGCCGACCTTTTTAAGGGAGGGAGCCTCAAAATATCATATATAGGCATTATACTTACACATGCTCCTAAATCACACATGTAATTAGAAATTATCACACCACCAATAGTACAATTAACTATACAAGGACCTGGGTCACTACACTTTTCAGGTAAGCCTCCCATTAAAGCAGATATGGAACTTCCTAAAGGAATAGTTTCTAATTCATTAATTTTGTCTTTATGTATACATAAATCTTTTAGAAACTTTGAATACTTAGGTACCTGTTGAATAACATCAAATAGAGGAACAGTTACCTCAACCTTTTTTATTATTTCTACCATTTTTGGATCAGGTTCCAGCTGCTTCCTGGGCTTCCTTGCAAGTTGTGGAAATGGAATAGGAGTGGTGTTTTCTGCAGTGCCTGTGCCTGTTAGTGCTTCCTCTTGTGGTTGCACTTCTTCTTCTTCAGTTATGTCTTGTATGTCTTCTTCCTCTTCAACATCTTCTATTTCCACTACCTCTTCAGCTGAGGTGTGTTCTGGTGAGCTTGACTCCTCCTGGTTCCTCTCCTACAGTGTGGTTTCGGACCTCAGGGTGATGGCATTGATACCACCCTTGGGATTGGGTAATGGTTGAGAGGGAATTCAACCAGAGCTCAAAGGTTGGTTATTTGGGTTGTTCATTGATCCTATCTGGGAGACAAGAGCCTGCAAAGTAGCGGTCAGACCATTTAGAGTGGCATTAATGTTATTTTCCATGGTCTGTTGTCTCCGATCAATAGATTGTAGTAAGTCATCATTAGCAGATGAAGAAGGATAGGTAAATTGAGAGGTCTGCTGTTGGGTATTCTGTGGTCCTTGAGATTGCCTTAGGTGAGGTGCTCTGTAAGGCTGATTCTGATTCTACTGCCTGTTGTTGTTATTATTATTCCACCTCTGATTTCCCTGATTATCTATGCCTCCTCTGTTGTTGTTGTTGTCCCTCCAATTCTGGTTAGAATTGTCCTGCCATCCATGGCTGTAGTTGCCACCTTGATTGTACCTTTGGTTGGGGCGGTCATAAAAGTTATGAGTGGCTGCCACAGTGTTGTCTTCCTGCTGGAGCTGCGGACATTCGTCAGTATAATGGCTATAATCAGCACAGATTCTGCAAACTCTTTGTGGGACTAACTATTGGTTTTGCTGTGCTGGAGAAGGTTGAGCTTGCTGAACTTGTTGTTGATTCAATTGCATCTGCTTCAGCAAGTTGGTCATTTCATAGATACTCTGAGTTAGAGCAGCAGTCTCTCTGCTAGAGGATACTTCTGCAACAGCTTTTGAACGGCCTTGTTTCTGCCTGTGATTCCTAGTAGATTCAGCTAAGTCGCTAATCAATTGCCATGCCTCATCGGTAGTCTTGTACTTTTTCATAGACCCATTGCTAGCACTTTCCAATGTGGTCTTATCTTTGGGCCTCATGTCCTGTGTGACATAACCGAGTAACACTATCTTGTCAATCATATGGTGGGGGTAAGCTTCCAGAAGATTATTGAAGCACTCCCAGTACTCATAAAGAGTTTCAGAATCATCCTGAACAATCATGGAAATATCTTTCCTCAGTTTATCAGTAACTTTAGCTGGAAAGAACTTTTCCAAGAATTCTCTTCTCAGTGTATCCCAGTTGGATACAATTGCTGCTGGTTGAGTGTAGTACCACTCTCTTGCCTTCCCCTCAAGAGAAAACGGGAAAGCTTTCAGCAAAATTGAAGTTTCATCTGCACCATCATGCCTGACAGTAGAACAGGCTGCCTGAAAATCTCTCAGGTGCTTGATAGGCTCTTGAGCAGGTAAGCCATGAAACTTGGGCATCAAATTAAGCAGTGCGGTCTTTATTTCCCAAAAATATAAAAACACACTTTCCTCTCAACTAATGTCCCAAGTTTCCCATGCCCAATTGATACACACCCTCACTAGCCTAAGCTAATCAAAGATCCAAATTAAGGACATTTATTATTTTTCACTTAGGGGTAGTGATGTGCTAAAATTAAGAACGAAAGGGATTAAATAGGCTCAAATCGGCTAACAATGGTTGATGAAAGGTAGGCTATTTGGGTAAGTGAGCTAAATGAAATGATGGCCTCAATCATATAAATGCATGTATACATGGAATAATGGACATAAAGAATCAAACAAATCAAAGATTACAATCATAGAAAGAGAATAACTCACACAAGAATGGAAATAAGTGGTTATAAGATGTAACCACACAATTAGGCTCAAAACTCACATGCTTGTGTTCTTAGCTCAAAAACCATGTTCCAAAATAAATTCTTCAAGCAAGTTTGTCACAAAAAATTTTTTTCAAATTGGTAGGTTGCCCTAAAACAATTTTTCTTGGAAAAGAAATCATCACCCTAACCAAGTAGTCCTAACATAAAAAAATGCTCAAATATGTACAAATTTTAACTATCATGCAACCTATCATGCAATGCAACAACTAACTAGCAAAGGAAATCAAGAATTGGTGTTGAAAGAAAGAAATTGTTACCCATGGAGATCGGTCGGACGACCTCCCCACACTTAGAAATTTGCACCATCCTCGGTGCATGCAAAGAAGAGCAAGGTGGATGGATTTCTACAATTGATGAGCTCCTTCAAAAGGTTGTGCGGGTGAACTTGTTTGTTGCCCCATTTAGAAGCCCTTCCATTCCTTTCCTTCTTGGTGGCCAACCTAAAAGGAAAGAAAAAGAAAGAAAATTAAGCCTACAACAAAGATAGCAAAGCAAGTAGAACATAGGCGGGGGCTAATGCCAAATAAGAGTAAAGTTCTCACTACATGTTAGCTACGCATATAAGTGAGAGAGCAATATAGGCAAAGGGCATATCAATTAATACTTGATGCAAGAACAAGTTAAAGCATGAAGAGCATATTGAGCATCAAGCTTAATCAATAATTGACACAAACAAGATTAGTGGTAAGCATGAGAGCATTTGGTCCCATCCTAACTCAATGATGATGAAGTATAAAAATAAGGGATCATGAGTCAGGAAGGACTAAAGCACCAATCTTGTGTGTAGAGAAAATATTACAATTAATACCAAACAAGTCACAAAGCACCAAGATTAACCAAGAAATTCTCAACAATTGAGTAAAAGAATCCAACACCATTATTAAAATAAGAAACTTAGAAAAGAAAATAAGAACAAGCTATAAAAACAAAATTAAAATGCAATGAATGAAAATAAGCAAATGCAATAAAAGGAAATGGAAGAAAAGAAAAGAAAAATTTTATTATTTTTTTTTATTTTTTTTATTTTTATTTTTATTTATTTTTTTTTTTTTAAAAAAAATTCAAGAGAGGAAGAAGAAGAAAAAAGAAAAAAAAAAGAAAAAAAGTAGAAAGAAAGAAGAAGAAAAGAAGAAAAAAGGAGAAAGGGGAAAGGAGAAAAACACGCAAATCGTGCATATGCGCCATGCGTGCTTAGGCACAGATGCAGCAGATAAAATCCGCGCGCACGCGCCATGCTTGCTAAAGCGCGGATGCGACAGGGACAATCGGCGCGCGCGCGCCATGCGTGCTTACGCGTGGATCGCCTGGCATAAAGTAGGCATAAAGTGGGTACAACTCTCGAGTTTTAGTACTAGGAGTTGTGAAACCACACCGGCGCGCGCGCGCACTGCGCGCTTGGGTGCCGATGCCCTTTTTTTTTTTTTAAAGAAGCACAAACACAAAATTTAATACTCTCCTAATCTATAAACATTCTAAAGCAAGCAAAATTCAAATTTAACAACAAATCTTTTTGGTTTTTTTTTTTTTGAAAAAATTTTCAAATACACTAAAAACAAAACTTATACTACAAGCAAAATGCAATCTAACTACAACTATTCTAAGCAAAGCATGAATGCAATAAACAACCTATCAATAAAAGTAAAATGCATAGGAGTATAGAAAATAAGAAGAACTACCTACAATGGCAACTCTAATCACTTATTAACCAAATCTAAAAGAGAGTGGAAAGAGTTTACCATGGTGGGGTGTCTCCCACCTAGCACTTTTAGTTTAAGTCCTTAAGTTGGACATTTGGGAATCTCCTTGTCATGGTGGCTTATGCTTGTATTCATCCTTGATCCTCCAAGAATACTTGCTCCTCAATTGGTTGTCAGAATTTCCAACCATTTCCACCAAGCTTGGGTGAGATTCTTCCCAAGATATAAGCTCCCAAAATTGATCCTCATATATTCCCGGATCCCAAATCTTGTTTTTGCACCCATCTTCAAGTTGATCATCATAGCTCCAATTGGGTGGTTTAGCCTTGGAATTCTCAAAGAAGCCTCCAAACAACTTCCTAGACCCATACAATTTAGCTCCACACTAAACCTTGCAATCAAACTTTGAACATGCAACCATAATGAACCTAGAATGATGTTTTCAACCACTACACAACTCTCTCCTACTCTTAACTCCACAAAGAGCTCTAAGTTGACCATCATTTTCAATCAAACCATATTCAAGTGGGAAAGTAAAGATTAGAGATAAGGATTTTACCCACTTGAATGTTATTTTGGATGGTGACTTAGGAAGGGACATCTCCAATGGTCTTGTAAGTTCCATTCCCTTGTGCTCTTCTTTGAATAACTCCACCTCTTGGCAAGCTTCTTCCATGTTCACCTCTTGACAAGGCTCTTCATGTCCAATTACTTCATCACCAACCTCTTCTAGCTCTCCTCCATTCTTCATATCACAACTTGGTAATGTAGAACTTGTCTTAACATCCACCTCAATTTCAAGAGGAGAAGATTCTTCAAATACCAAAGGATCATGTGTTGGTGTGGGCTCATCTTTAAGAGGAAGATTTGTTACTTGCTCACCTTCTTCCAATTCTTCATCATTCATTATATGCTTAGGAGGTTGCGCATTATCCTCCTCAACATCAAATTCAAGCTCATTGAAAGAAGGTTCAACAACTTCCACAAAATCATCAACAATGTCACTTGGTGTGGAAGTGCTCTCAAGTTTGAAATTCACCTCTTATTCAACTTCCTCTAACTCTTCAACCACTTCTTCTTCTTTAACAATCTCTCCCTCCTCCACTTGTTGTAAGACATACCCCATCTCCTTGTCCTCATGTTGAGATTCTAAAATCTCCTTCATACTCCTTTCTTCGGTTAATTTCTCACACTCATCCGTGGAGATGCTTTGCTTGTTGCATGAGTCCCATGAGTCCAAGTTGGCTTTAATTTTGGCAAGGTTAGCCTAAATAGCTTCATAATTATTCCTTTGGGCTTCCTCTTGCTCCTTTTGATGGATTATTGCTCCATTTCATCCTTGAGACGATCCATTGACTTGGATGGATGGATGTGGGTGTTCTTCCTTGGAGGGTTGTGGTGGAAAGGGAAATTCAATATGTGGTTGAAAGTTATCATACATAGGAGGTGATTCATCTTGGTAAGGGTAGTGAGGTGGTGGTTCTTGAGGGTATTGGTGGTGGAATTGGGGTGGTTCTTCATATGGTTCATATGGATCATAAGGTGGTTAGTATGGTGGATATGGGTTGGGGTCATATGGAGGTGGTTGGTGAAAAGGGGCTTGTGAGTAAGGTGGTTCAAAATTATGTTGAGGAGATGGTTCATAGGCATGTGGTGGTAGTTGTTAACAATCACAATAAGGGTCACCACATCCATTAGATTGATATGCATTAGGATGAGAGTTATACCCATAAGAATCCGGAGGTTGTTGTTGCCAAGAAGGTTGATCAATCCCTTGAGGCTCCTCCCACCTTTGATTGTTCCATCCTTGATGCATATTGTCATTATAGTCCCCATTTCCTACAACATAATTTGAGCCAAACTCATAGCCAAAGTGATGAGAATTCATAGTAGCAAACAAAAACAAAAACTAACAAAAATAAGCAATAAAGCCCTAAATCTAATAAAAACTAACAAACAAATAAAAGGCAAACATATTCACATATTCACAATAGCCAATAATGTAACACCATTGCAACTCCCCGGCAACGGCGCCATTTTAATGATAGAACTCTTGACGGTTTAGAATTTATCTAATGGAGTCTTGTTGTAAAGTATACTTTCCAAACCAATCAAGAATCCTTTCATGCAAAAATTTAGGTTGTCACTATAACAAACCCCAAATGAATTTATAACCGGAGTATTTGGACTCCGGGTCGTCTCACGAGGAATTGGAATGAAATGCTCAATTATTGGCTACAAAGGGGTAAGGGGGTTGGTTTTATATTTTTGCAAGAAAATAAATGGCAAGAAATTAAATGACAATAAAGTAAAATGAGCAAGTAACTAAAGAAAGCAAGTAATAAAAAGAGACATTCATGGCAAAGATTGAGATCATAGGCTTTCTATCCTAGTCATGCAATGATTAATTCATCTTATTTAGTTAACTCCAACAAACAGGGAGAATGTCAAACAAGACTAATCAATCATACCACAATAATAACAAGAATTTATCTCATTACGTCATCTCCAACAAATAGGGAGAAAGTCTAACGAGACTAGCTAATCTCAATCCAAAAGTCCTAATCAACTCACTAATTAAATTAGCAAAAGATTAGCGTCAATAGAAACAATATTAGCTAACAACTCTATATCACCAACATAAGTTGGGTTTTCATGATTCAAGATTGCCCAATTACTCTTTCCAAGCCAAGAATGCTCAAGATCTACTCTAACATCCAACCAAGCATTTTGTCAAACACTTGGAAGGCATAAAAAGAAGGCATAATAAATGAGCAAGAAATAGTAAAATCTACCAACTACCAATTGCAAAAATAGTAAATTCACAACTCAATTCAACAATTAAAAGAACATCAAACATTAAATCTCATTAAAGAAAAATCAAATCCAACAAGAGCATCCATGAACATAAAAGAGAGCATAAAAGGGAAATTAACAAGAAAACTAAGAAGAACAAAGGTGTAACAACAAGAAATTAAAAGAGAAAACTAAATCAAAACAAGAATTGAAAGATGAATTTAAGAAAAGTAAACCTAAACTACCCTAAATTCTAGAGAGAAGAGAGAGCTTCTCTCTCTATAATTCTACCCTAAAACATGATGAAAACTAAACCATGACTACTTGCTACATTCCCCCTTCAATCCTTGGGTTCAATAGCATCAGAAATGGGTTGGATTGGGCCCAAAATGAGCTACAAAATTGCTGGGGGTGATTTCATTAAAGTGGGCCACGGACAGCATCGGCGCACGCGCGCAAAGTGCGCGTGCGCGCCCATGAACACGAAGCAGCATATATCAAATTTTATATCATTTCGAAACCCCAGATGTTAGCTTTTCAAAGCAACTGGAACCGCCTCATTTGGACCTCTGTAGCTCAAGTTATGGTCGTTTGAGTGCGAAGAGGTCAGGCTTGACAGCTTTACAGTTCCTTCATTTCTTCATGAGTTCTCCCACTTTGCATGCTTTTCTCCTCACTTCTTCCATCCAATACTTGCCTTATGAACCTGAAATTACTCAGCAAATATATCAAGGCATCGAATGGAATTAAGGTGAATTAAAATCACCAATTTTAAGGCCTAAAAAGCATGTTTTCACATTTAAGCACAAATCAAGGGAGAATTGCAAAACCATGCTATTTTATTGAATAAATGTGAGAAAAGTTGATAAAATCCCTCAAAATAAGCACAAGATAAAACACAAAATTGGGGTTTATCACTCTTCTCAATATCCTAATGCAAAAACAATGAAAAATAACAAATCCTAAAAACTATGAATGTGTAGAAAGAGAACCTAGAGGAGAGGAAAACTAGATCTAAAAACTAAAACTATGTAGAATGAATGTTGTTGTTGGTTTCTGCATGTTCTCTCACTCTAGTCTGCTTTTCTGGGCCGAAAACTGGGTCAAAATAGGGCCCGAAATCGCCCCCAGCGATTTTGCAGATTATGCAGATCATGCATGTCACGCGAACGCGTCATTCATGTGGACGCGTCATTCGGCGTTCTGCCTTGCCATGCGGTCGCGTCGTCCATGCGGCCGCGTCACTTGTGCTATTCCATGCCGCGCGGTCGCGTCATCCATGCGGCTGCGTCACTGCGATTTCCTCTTATTCGCGCGGTCGCGTCATCCATGCGGCCGCGTCGCTTCTCGCTAGTCATCTCCTCAATTTCTTGTGTTCCTTCCATTTTTGCAAGCTTCCTTGCCAATCTCTAACTCATTCATGCCTTATAAAGCCCGAAACACTTAACACACAGATCACGGCATCGAATGGAATAAAGGAGAAACAAAATACATAATTAAAAGTCTCTAGGAAGTAAGTTTTCAATCATGCAATAACTTTAGGAAGGAGTTATAAATGCATGCTTATTTAGTGAATAAGTGGGTAAAGATCATGATAAAACCACATAATTAGACACAATATAAACCATAAAATAGTGGTTTATCAGAAGCCAACTCCCAACTGCAAAGGGAAGAACTCGACCTACTCCCGGAAGTCCAGGAAAGAGCTCAGATCAGGGAAAAAGCACTAAAACGTCGAATGGCTTCGAGATATAATCGAGAGGTAGTGCTGCGAGGCTTCACGAAAAACGACCTCACTCCAATCCGAAATGATATCGGAACAACTCGAGCGGGAGAAGGAAAGCTGACAGCAAACTAGAAGGGACCCTACCGAGTCATAGAAGTACTTGGGAAGGGCTACTACAGGCTATCCAAACTCGATGGACGAGAGCTCCCCAGATCGTGGCACGCCTGCAACTTAAGAAGGTACTATAGTTAGAAATAATAAAGGATCTTGGTATAAGGTACACTCTTTTTCCTGAAAAGGTTTTTTTATTAGGTACCAAGCTAAGACCTACAAAACTATCCGACTTCAGGGATGAAAAATTCCCACATGTATATATTTGCACTTTCTCTTTGAATAAAATGCATTTCAGATATTCTACAAATTCTCAAGACGCATTAATCTAAAGCATTCATCGCCCGATTATAAAGTAACAGATCGGAAGAAAGTGAAAAACAGATTCACAACACGATCACGATAAAGACCAATAGAGATGAAAGCGCGATTCATCTAAAGGTCGACCAAATAAAGATAGAAACCACTTTCTACAAATCGGCAAAGATGAAAGCAGAATAATGTAAGAAGTTATCAAAAGTGATCCAGAAAAAGAACCTGACGAGGTCTTATGGATTGCTAAATAATAACTTAAAGACTGGCCGACGTTAAGAAGTCGGACCAAGTCAACCCAAGTTATCAGCAAATCCCTGGAAAGAGGTCTGGCCAACCCTATAAAAGAGGAATTCCTATAACTTAGAAGAGATCGACATGACGAAGTCGGTCTCCTACGAAAAACAAGTTATAAAAGTAATCCCTGAAAGAGACCTGACAAAGGTCCAAGAAAGAGGATTACAAAAATAACTTAGAAGGGCCCAACATGACAAAGTCGGCCCAAAACAAAACAATTTATAAAAGTAATCCCTGAAAGAGACCTGACAAGGGTCCAAGAAAGAGGATTACAAAAATAACTTAGAAAGAGGACGACGTAAAGAAGTCGACCTCCTACGAAAAGTTATAGAAGTAATCCCTGAAAGAGACCTGACAAGGGTCCAAGAAAGAGGATTACAAAAATAACTTAGAAAGAGGACGACATAAAGAAGTCGACCTCCTACGAAAAGTTATAAAAGTAGTCCCTGAAAGAGACCTAACAAAGGTACAAGAAAGAGGATTACGAAATAACTTAGAAGAGATCGACATGACGAAGTCGGTCCACTACAAAAATAACTTGGAAAAGGACGACGTAAAAAAATCGGTTATGGATAAATACAAGCAAGCAAACCGAAATACGAATTGGATCCATGCATCTATGACCTCCAAGTACAAAGCAGTTCAAAGAGGCCGAGCAGCAAGGCTCCAGTATTTTAAAAACCCAGAAAGGTGCCAAGGCAAGTGTAAACAAGCATGCTATAGAATACAATATTATAAAGCTTTAGGGTCAAGCCCAAAAGCTTGAAAGCTACTTGTTTTTTAAAACAAAAGTTGCTAAACAAGCAACCAAAAGGAGTACCAGTAGTCAGCAAAATATTCAACTATACAAAATAAAGAGTTTTAAAGCCACAAGCCGGGCCAACTATGCAAATATCCAAAGAAAACTCAGCTAAAGATTAGAAGACTTTTTAGCAGCATCAGTCTGGGGTGAAGGAGGACGAGCCTGGAGAGGCACAGCATCCACGGTACCATCATCCTGGTTCAAGATCTGACAGTCCGGATCAGAAACAGAATGACCAACTTCAACCGGAGGAATTGTAGAAGCGGACACCTTGGCAGAAAGCACAGGAGGAGGATCAACATCATCATCATCTTGGTCGTCAGGGACAATCTTAACATCCCTTACAACATTGTCTAAGCTAAAGAGAGTAAGGTCAACCTCTGGAGCAACAACTTGAACTTGCTTTTTTAAATTATCATAGGCAGCGTTCATGCTGCCGACGAGGTGACCTTGGAGCTCGGAATAGTCTACTCGGGCAGACTCCAGCTCCTCCCTCAGACGCACCACCTCCCGATAAGATGTAACGTAGCTGTCCTTATGTCTCAATGCCGTGTCCTTGACCAACCGCACAGAAGCCGCCAGAGCAAGGGAACTCGCCTTTTCGTTCTCCAGATCCTTCTCCAACTTGGCTACCTTTACCTCAAGCTCTTCCTTCAGGCCCTTCATCCGGTCGAACTCTTGTTTAGCCTCCTCCATAAATTTTTTGGTGGCATGGAGAGGAAGATTCTGAGCAGTTCGGTACAGGGCAGCCCCCATATATGCCATTTTAACACTGTTTTGGGTCATAAAATTCAGATGGCGAAGGATTGATACATCATCCATGGGGAGGGCACCGTAGGGACCGATTTGCTGATCTACGAACTCAATTGCATTAAAATCAGGGGCGTCAAGGTTAAAGGCCTCAATTGTTTTTTGCTTTTTGCTGGGAGGAGCACCAGAAGTAGTGGCAGAAGTCTGTGGAGGATCAGTCAGACGAACTCGAGGAGTGGGGATCACCTTCCTCAGCCCAGGAGAACTCGGCACAGGCGTCTTCACTGGAACTTGAGAAGATCCCTCTCCGGCCGCCTTGGCCGAGATGTTTTGAGCAGCAGCAGCCTTCTTTGCCTTCTTGTAGGCCTTCATGGAATCATTATTTTTCGACATCTCTGAAAATACAGAATCAACCATAATGATGAGTTACAACCTAGGAGAAGCAAAACTAAGAAACAAGTATAAGAAACAAGTCAGACAGTACCCAAAGCAATTCGAACCAAAGATGGATCACTCAAAAATCTTTTTGTATCCAGATGGGGTGGTTCCCCCCACAAATCTTCAAGAACAAGTACAAAAGCCCGCTCAACCTCATTAAGCATTTCCCATGTATAATGAGGCACTCTCACATTCTTTTGCCACTCTAGAGGAAAAGCAAGCTCGTCATTCTCATCAAGAAAAAAGGGGCAGACCCCCTCAACAGCACGGACTCGGAAGAAATAATTCTTAAAATCTTTAAAAGACTCATCATACATGGCAAAAACTTTATGCCCCTGGGCCGATCTGAAAGAAACCCAGGAAGCTTTCTTTCTGGAAGAACCTCCAGGCTTGGCCGAGATAAAAAGATAGAGAAAAAGAGTTTGAGAAGGTGTTATGCCTAACTCTTGGCAAAGCAGTTGAAATATCTTGATAAAACCCCAGAAATTCGGATGAAGCTGGGATGGAGCAATGTTACATGACCACAATAAGTCGGTCTCGAAAGCAGTAAAAGGAAAAGTAACGTCCAACTGGTTGAAGAAATATTCATAGGCATAGAAGAAGGGACGCTCCCCCTCGACCGAAGTAGGAAAACAAGCCCTCTCATCAGAGTCAGGAGCTACAAGCTCATAATCCCTCTCCCGAGCACTGTTACCACAAATCCTATGATGTTTCCTCAGCTCTACACAAAATTCAGCATCCACGACAGAGACACACATTAAGACAAGAGAGTCCGGCCAATCGGACATCCCCTTGAGAACTTTGGAAGACATATCTACAACGTTATTGCAAGAAGACATGAGGCCAACTAATCCTACAAAAAGAAAAGAAGATTGGATCACTAAAAAACATCTCGGAGGAGGGGCAAAGCAACTCGACTAATATGATACAGACAGAAAAGGAAAACCCCAAGACTCAAACCAAAGTCCTGGGGCATCCTTTGGAGGCAGTGGCAAAGCAAGATTTCAGGAAAAATCTACAGCTTACGTCCCGGCATTTCCCAAACAAGAAAAGAAGATTTCAAGTAGACAAACATTTTGAAAAAGGGAAGTAAAAACACAAAAGTCATCTAAGCCACTATCTTTCTACAGTCTATCAACAAAAAGCATTGTCGACATCAAAAAGGCCAAGCAGAAAATCATCAAAGACACAACCTTTTTCAGAATCAAACAAAAACCATCATCGAAAGCACAAGCAGAAATGGTGATAACATGCAAAAGCCCTAAAAGCATTAAGCAATAGGAAAAGCGAAAAAGTTCATACAAAAGACGAAGAAACTCCCAGAACACACAATACAATAGCAATTAGGTGCAACAAAAATAGAAAAATCTAAACTTTCTCCAAGCAAAATCAAAACTTCACCACAAAACTAAAGCCAAAGCAACGAAATAGAAAAGTAATTGCAAAATGGAACTAACCTGGAGAAATGAGAAGTTTCGGAAGAAGTAGAAAGGAAGGAATCGCTGGATCACTCGAAGATACCGCAACGCAAGAAAAGACGGAGATAGAGAGAACGAAGGAGTTACAAAGAAAAAGGAAGAAGAGAAACCGTTTTTCTGAGGAAGCGAAATTCAAAATAAAGCCAAGAGAAACGGGGCAATTAATACCAATTAATGAAGGTATTAAACCCTCGCAGATTCCCTAGAACGAAGCGCTAATACAAAAGCACGTGTTTTTAGAGGAAAACATTCTACATTTAAAAAGCTCTACAAAGAAAGGAATCGACAAAAGTGCTCGAGTTTGGCTTCGCTATAAAAAGTTCAAAGTCAAAAAACTCGACCTCAAAGCAGAAGACCGAGCTCAAGCAGGGGAACTGTTCATACCCTGGGTCGAGCTGTCCGACCCGGGATGTTTAGCGACATGGCGACTGACCTCTTCAGGTCCGACTATCCGATCTCTTCTTAAAAAGATCGGCCAAATCAACAGGAAAGCCCAATAAAGTGCCCAAATAGAGGAACACGACCCAAATCCAAAGGCAATCCAAGCCTATAGAAATAAAGGCGGTTCCCTTGAAGATAAGCTGACTTCACCCAAAATAAGATAAGATAAGATAACTAACTTATCTTATCAGAAAGATCAGCCCACACTATTATAAATACACTGGAGCACCCAGGTATAACTCATACTCTGATTCTACTAAAAACATGTTTAATACCCATGCTAACTTAAGTATCGAAGTCTCTTGCAGGTACCCCCCACCTTCCGGTGATCAAGGATCAGCAGTGTAGCCAGTCCAACAAGTCGGACACGACAGCTCCGGCCGCCACCCATCAGCCGGACACATCATCTCCGACCCATACAGAAGATCTCGTCCGAGATCGACCTACAGTTTCAGGTAACCCTCGGAACAGACACCAAACTTAAAATTTTTAGAAAATCAAACACAAATTTTCAAAAATTTAAAGGAAAACACAAAGAAGACACAAAACTTAGAATTTTTAAAGATCAAGAAAGAACTAAGAGCATGCAAATTCGAAAAATTGAAAGAAAATAAAAGCATGCAATTGACACCAAACTTAAAATATGAAACTAAACTCAAATAAAAGACTCAAATTTAGTGACTCTAAATCAACAAAAATAAATTATTCCTAATCTAAGCAACAAGATAAACCGTCAGTTGTCCAAACTCGAACAATCCCCGGCAACAGCGCCAAAAACTTGGTGCACGAAATCACAATCACACTTTTGCAATTCCGCACAACTAACCAGCAAGTGCACTAGGTCATCCAAGTAATACCTTACGTGAGTAAGGGTCAATCCCACGGAGATTGTTGGCTTGAAGCAAGCTATGGTTATCTTGTAATTCTTAGTAGTCAGGATATCAGTAATGATTCTTAGTTTTAATTGTAAAAAGTAAAAGAACATGAAATAAATACTTGTTATGCAGTAATGGAGAACAGGTTGAGGTTTTGGAGATGCTCTGTCGTCTGAATCTCTATTTTCCTAATGTCTTCGTCTTCACCCACGCAAGGTTCCTTCCATGGCAAGCTGTATGTTGGTGGATCACCGTTGTCAATGGCTACCATCCGTCCTCTCAGTGAAAACGGTCCAAATGCGTTGTCACCCCACAGCTAATCATCTGTCGGTTCTCACTTATGTTGGAATAGGATCTATTGATCCTTTTGTGTCTGTCACTACGCCCAGCACTCGCGAGTTTGATGCTCGTCACAGTCATCCCTTCCCAAATCCTACTCGGAATACCACAGACAAGGTTTAGACTTTCTGGATCTCAGGAATTCCTGCCAATTGATTCTAGCTTATACCACGAAGACTCCAATCTTTCGGAATGGAGGCTAAGAGATACACACTCATGCTATTACAGATAGAACGGAATTGGTTGTCAGGCAAGCGTTCATAGGTGAGAATGATGATGAGTGTCACAGATCATCACATTCATCAGGTTGAAGTGCGAGTGAATATGTTAGAATAGAAACAAGCATGATTGAATGGAAAACAGTAGTAATTGCATTAATTCATCGAGATACAGTAGAGCTTCTGATGAGCGGATAATTTATACACTTTTTGGCATTGGTTTTACATAGTTTTTAGTATGATTTAGTTAGTTTTTAGTATAATTTTATTAGTTTTTAAATAAAAATCACATTTTTAGACTTTACTATGAGTTTGTGTGTTTTTCTGTGATTTCAGGTATTTCTGGCTGAAATTGAAGGACTTGAGCAAAAATCAGATTCAGAGGCTGAAGAAGGACTGCAGATACTGTTGGATTCTGACCTCCCTTCACTCAAAGTGAATTTTCTGGAGCTACACAACTTCAAATGGCGCGCTGTCAAATGCGTTTGAAAGTAGACATCCAGGGCTTTCCAACAATATATAATAGTCCATACTTTGCTCGAGTTTAGATGACGCAAACTGGCATTCAACGCCAGCTTCCTGCCTTATTCTGGAGTTAAACGCCAGAAACAGGTTGCAAAGTGGAGTTAAACGCCAGAAACAGGTTACAAACTGGCGTTCAACTCCAAGAGAAGCCTCTACACGTGAAAGCTCAATGCTCAGCCCAAGCACACACCAAGTGGGCCCCGGAAGTGGATTTCTGCATCAATTACTCATTTCTGTAAACCCTAGTAACTAGTCTGATATAAATAGGACCTTTTACTATTGTATTAGACATCTTTGATCAGTTTATGCTATCTTAGACCTTTATGGGGGCTGGCCATTCGGCCATGCCTGGACCATTATCACTTATGTATTTTCAACGGTAGAGTTTCTACACACCATAGATTAAGGTGTGGAGCTCTGCTGTTCCTCATGAATTAATGCAAAGTACTATTGTTTTTTTATTCAACTCAAGCCTATTTCTCATCTAAGATATACACTTGTTCTTCAACCTGAGGAAGGTGATGATCCGTGACACTCATCATCATTCTCACCCATGAACGCGTGCCTGACAACCACCTTTGTTCTACTTGCAATCGCTTAAGTGCATATCTCTTAGCCTTCTGGTTCATGACGCATGGTTACCTTGCCTGACAACCGAGCCTTCCATTCCATGAGATCAGAGTCTTTGTGGTATAGGCTAGAATTATTGGCGGCCATTCTTGAGATCCGGAAAGTCTAAACCTTGTCTGTGGTATTCCGAGTAGGATCTGGGAAGGGATGGCTGTGACGAGCTTCAAACTCGCGAGCGCTGGGCATAGTGACAGACACAAAAGGATGACTGAATCCTATTCCAGTATGATCGAGAACCGACAGATGAATAGTCGTGCAGTGACAGCGCATTTTGGACCATTTTCACTGAGAGGACCGGATGTAGCCATTGACAATGGTGATGCCCTGCATAAGCTTTCCATGGAAGGGAGTAGGAATGATTGGATGAAGACAACAGAAAAGCAGAGGTTCAGGAGGAACGAAAGCATCTCTATACGCTTATCTGAAATTCTCACCAATGAATTACATAAGTATCTATATCCTAGTTTATATTTTATTTATATTTTTATTATCAATTCATCATAACCATTTGAATCCGCCTGACTGAGATTTACAAGGTGACCATAGCTTGTTTCAAGCCGACAATCTCCGTGGGATCGACCCTTACTCACGTAAGGTTTATTACTTGGACGACCCAGTGCACTTGCTGGTTTGTTGTGCGAAATTGTGACAAACTGTGATTCACGTTTGAGAGCACCAAGTCTTTGGCGCCATTGTTGATGATCACAATTTCATGCACCAAGTTTTTGGTGCCGTTGCCGGGGATTGTTCGAGTTTGGACAACTGACGGTTCATCTTGTTGCTCAGATTAGGTAATTTTATTTTATTTTTAAGCTCTTTTATTTCTTATTTTCGACAAATATAAAAAAAAATTATAAAATCATAAAATCAAAAATAATTTGATGTTTCTTGTTTGAGTCTAGTGTCAAATTGTAAGTTTGGTGTCAATTGCATGTTTTTAATTTTTATTTAAATTTTCGAAAAACTCATGCATTATGTTCTTCATGATCTTCACGTTGTTCTTGATGAATTTCTTTGTTTGATCATTGCATTTTTATGTTTTGTATCTTTTCTTGTTTTTCATATGCATTCTTGAATTATTAGTGTCTCAGCATTAAAAATTTCTAAGTTTGGTGTCTTGCATGTTTTTCTTTTCTTAAAAGCTTTCAAAAATAAGTCTTGATGTTCATCTTGATCTTCAAAGTGTTCTTGGTGTTCATCTTGACATTCAAAGTGTTCTTGCATGCATTGTGTGTTTTGATTCATAATTTTCATGTTTTGAATCCTTTTATTGTTTTCCTCTTTCATCATTAAAAATTCAAAAATAAAAAAAATATCTTTCCCTTTTTCTCTCATAAATTTTCGAAAATTTGAGTTGAGTTTTTCAAAAATTTTTAAAATCTAGTTGTTTCTTATGAGTCAAATCAAATTTTCAATTTAAAAATCCTATCTTTTTCAAATCTTTTTCAAAAATCAAATCTTTTTCAATTTTTCTTTCATATTTTCGAAAATTTTAAATTTTGATTTTCAAAATCTTTTTCTTATTTCTATTTCATATTTTTGAAATTAATGCTAACAATCAATGTGATTGATTCAAAATTTTTAAGTTTGTTACTTGCCTATTAAGAAAGGTTCAATCTTTAAATTTTAAATCATATCTTTTTAGTTTCTTGTTAGTCAAGTAATCAACTTTAATTTTCAAAATCAAATCTTTTTAAATTTCTTTTTCAAATATTTTTCAAAATAAATTTCAATCACATGTTTTTCAAAATTAATTTCAAAATCTTTTCTAAATTCTTATCTTTTCAAAATTTGATTTTCAAATCTTTTTCAATTAACTACTTAACTTTTTGTTTGATTCTTATCTTTTTCAAAACTACCTAACTAACTCTCTCTCTCTAATTTTCGAAAATCGCTTCCCTCTTTTTCAAAATTCAATTTTAATTAACTAATTATTTTAAATTTTAATTTAAATTAGTTTCTTTTTTCCTTCTTATTTTCGAATTCTAACTTTAATTTTAAATTAAAAACGAAAATATTTTTAATTTATTTTATTTTATTTTCGAATTCTCTTATCTCTCATCTCCTTCTATTTATTCATTTATCAACTAACATCCCTCTTTCACTCAAAAAATTCGAACCCACTCCTCTCCCCTGTGTTTGGATTCTTATCTTTTTCTTTTGCTACTCTTCTCTTCTTATACTTACATAAGGAATATCTATACTGTGACATAGAGGATTCCATATTTTCTTTTGTGTTCTCTTCTTTTTCATATGAGCAGGAACAAGGATAAGAATATTCTTGTTGAAGCTGATCCTGAACCTGAAAGGACTCTGAAGAGGAAGCTAAGGGAAGCTAAAGCACAACTCTCTGGAGAAAATCTGACTGAAAATTTCGAAAAAGAAGGAGACATGGCCAAAAATAATAACAAGGCAAGAAAGATGCTTGGAGACTTTACTGTACTAAATTCCAACTTACATGGAAGAAGCATCTCAATCCCTGCGATTGGAGCAAACAATTTTGAGCTAAAGCCTCAACTAGTTTCTCTGATGCAACAGAATTGCAAGTTGCATGGACTTCCATCAGAAGATCCTTTTCAGTTCTTAACTGAGTTCTTGCAGATCTGTGATACTGTTAAGACCAATGGGGTTGACTCTGAGGTCTACAGGCTTATGCTTTTCCCGTTTGCTGTAAGAGACAGAGCTAGAATATGGTTGGACTCTCAACCTAAAGATAGCCTGAACTCTTGGGATAAGCTGGTCACGGCTTTCTTAGCCAAGTTCTTTCCTCCTCAAAAGCTTAGCAAGCTTAGAGTGGATGTTCAAACCTTCAGACAAAAAGAAGGTGAATCCCTCTATGAAGCTTGGAAGAGATACAAGGAACTGACTAAAAAGTGTCCTTCTGACATGCTTTCAGAATGGACCATCCTGGATAGATTCTATGATGGTCTGTCTAAACTATCAAAGATGTCATTGGACCATTCTGCAGGTGGATCCATTCACCTAAAGAAAACGCCTGCAGAAGCTCAGGAACTCATTGACATGGTTCCAAATAACCAGTTCATGTACACTTCTGAAAGGAATCCTGTGAGTAATGGGATGCCTCAGAGGAAGGGAGTTCTTGAAATTGATACTCTGAATGCCATATTGGCTCAGAATAAAATATTGACTCAGTAAGTCAATATGATTTCTCAGAGTCTGAATGGATTACAAGCTGCATCCAACAGTACTCAAGAGGTATCTTCTAAAGAAGAAGCTTATGATCCTGAGAATCCTGCAATAGCAGAGGTGAATTACATGGGGGAACCCTATGGGAATACCTATAATCCCTCATGGAAAAATCATCCAAATTTCTCATGGAAGGATCAACAAAAGCCTCAACAAGGCTTTAATAATGGTGGAAGAAACAGGTTTAGCAATAGCAAGCCTTTTCCATCATCCACTCAGCAACAGACAGAGAATTCTGAGCAAAATCCATCTAGCTTAGCAAATATAGTCTCTGATCTATCTAAGGCTACTTTCAGTTTCATGAATGAAACAAGGTCCTCCATTAGAAATTTCGAGGCACAAGTGGGCCAGCTGAGTAAAAGGGTCACTGAAACTCCCCCTAGTACTCTCCCAAGCAATACAGAAGAAAATCCAAAGAGAGAGTGCAAGGCCATTGATTTGACCATCATGGCCGAACCTAAAAGGGAGGAGAAGGACGTGAATCCTAGTGAGGAAGACCTTCTGGGATGCTCAGTGACCAATAAGGAGTTTCTCTTTGAGGAACGAAAGGAATCCGAGGCTCATCTAGATACCATAGAGATTCCATTGAACCTCCTTCTGCCCTTCATGAGCTCTGATGAGTATTCTTCCTCTGAAAAGGATGAAGACATTACTGAAGAGCAAGTTGCCAAGTACCTTGGTGCAATCATGAAGCTGAATGCCAAATTATTTGGTAATGAGACTTGGGAAGACGAACCTCCCTTGCTCACCAATGAAATAAATGCATTGGATAGGCAGAAATTACCTCAAAAGAAATAGGATCCTGGTAAATTCTTAATTCCCTGTAACATAGGCACCATGACCTTTGAGAAGGCTCTGTGTGACCTGGGGTCAGGAATAAACTTAATGCCACTCTCTGTAATGGAGAAACTTGGGATCTTTGAGGTGCAAGCTGCTAGAATCTCATTAGAGATGGCAGACAACTCAAGAAAACAGGCTTATGGACTAGTAGAGGACGTGTTAGTAAAGGTTAAAGGCCTTTACATCCCTGCTGATTTCATAATCCTAGACACTGGGAAGGATGATGATGAATCCATCATCCTTGGAAGACCCTTCCTAGCCACAGCAAGAGCTGTGATTGATGTGGACAGAGGAGAATTGATCCTTCAACTGATTGAGGACAACCTTGTGTTTAAAACTCAAGGATCTCCTTCTGTAACCATGGAGAGTAAGCATGAAAAGCTTCTCTCACTACAGAGTCAACCAAAGCCCCCACAGTCAAACTATAAGTTTGGTGTTGGGAGGCCACAACCAAACTCTAAGTTAGGTGTTGAACCCCCACATTCAAACTCTAAGTTTGGTGTTGGGAGGTTCCAACAATGCTCTGAACATCTGTAAGGCTCCATGAGAGCTCACTGTCAAGCTATTGACATTAAAGAAGTGCTTGTTGGGAGGCAACCTAATGTTATTTAATTATATCTATTTTATTTTATTATTATTTCGTGTTTTATTAGGTTGATGATCATGTGGAGTCACAAAAACTACTGAAAAATCAAAAACAGAATAAAAAATAGCATTAAAAATAGCACACCCTGGAGGAGGAGTATTATGTCGTTTAAACGCCAGAAACAAGCATCTGTCTGGCGTTTAACGCCAGAAACAAGCATCTGTCTGGCGTTTAACGCCAGAAACAAGCACCAAGCTGGTGTTTAACGCTAGAAACAAGCATCTACCTGGCGTTAAATGCCAGAAACAGGCTACATTTGGGCGTTTAACGCCAGAAACAAGCAGCAGTCTGGCGTTAAACGCCAAGATTGCACAGCAAGGGCATTTTACACGCCTAATTAGAGCAGGGATGTTAAGTCCTTGGCCCTACTGGATCTGTGGACCCCACAGGATCTGTAGATCCCACAGGATTCCTACCACTTTTTCTCTCCTCTTCACACCTTTTCATAACCCTTGATGAGCGGATATTTTATACGCTTTTTGGGGTTAATTTCACATAGTTTTGAGTATGTTCTAGTTAGTTTTTAGTCTATTTTCATTAGTTTTTAGGAAAAATTCATATTTCTGGACTTTACTATGAGTTGTGTGTTTTTCTGTAATTTCAGGTATTTTTCTGGCTGAAATTGAAGGAGCTGAGCAAAAATCTGATTCAGGCTGAAAAAGGACTGCTGATGTTGTTGGATTCTGACCTCCCTGCACTCAAAGTGGATTTTCTGGAGCTACAGAACTCAAAATGGCATTCTTCCAATTGCGTTGGAAAGTAGACATCTAGGGCTTTCCAGCAATATATAATAGTTCATACTTTGCACAAGGATAGACGATGTAAACTGGCGTTCAACGCTAGTTCTCTGCCCAATTCTGGCGTCCAGCGCCAGAAAAGGATCAAAAGCTGGAGTTGAACGCCCAAACTGGCACATAAACTGGCATTCAACTCCACAAATGGCCTCTGCACGTGACTTGCTTAAATCTCAGCCCCAGCACACACCAAGTGGGCCCCAGAAGTGGATCTCTGCATCATCCATCATAGTCTACTCACTTTTTGTAAACCTAGGCTACTAGTTTAGTATTTAAACAACTTTTAGAGACTTATTTTGTATCTCATGACATTTTAGATCTAAACTTTGTACTCTTTGACGGCATGAGTCTCTAAACTCCATTGTTGGGGGTGAGGAGCTCTACTGTGTCTCGATGAATTAATGCAAGTAATTCTGTTTTCCATTCAAACACGCTTGTTCCTATCTAAGATGTTCATTCGCGCTTAACTGTGATGAAGGTGATGATCCATGACAATCATCACCTTCCTCAAACCATGAACGTGTGCCTGACAACCACCTCCGTTCTATATCCGATTGAATGAGTGTCTCTTAGATTCCTTAATCAGAATCTCCGTGGTATAAGCTAGAATTGATGGCGGCATTCATGAGAATCCGGAAACTCTAAACCTTGTCTGTGGTATTCCGAGTAGGATTCAATGATCGAATGACTGTGACGAGCTTCAAACTCGCGAGTGCTGGGCATTAGTGACAGACGCAAAAGGATGAAGAATCCTATTCCAGTATGATCGAGAACCGACAGATGATTAGCCGTGCTGTGACAGAGCATGCGAGCATATTCTTCACTGAGAGGATGGGATGTAGCCATTGACGACGGTGATCCCCTACATACAGCTTGCCATAGGAGGACGTGCGTGCGTGAGCAAGAAGACAGAGGAAAGCAGAGATTCAGAAGACAAAGCATCTCCAAAACTCCAACATATTCTCCATTACTGCATAACAAGTAACCTTTAATCCATGTTCTCTTGTCTATTTGCAATTCAACTGATAAACATAATTGACTTCCTGACTAAGATTTACAAAATAACCATAGATTGCTTCAATCCAACAATCTCTGTGGGATTCGACCCTTACTCACGTAAGGTATTACTTGGACGACCCAGTGCACTTGCTGGTTAGTGGTACGAGTTGTGAAAAGTGTGATTCACAATTTGTGCACCAAGTTTTTGGCGCCGTTGCCGGAGATTGTTCGTGTTTGGACAACTAACGGTTTATTTTGTTGCTTAGATTAGGAAAAATTTCTCTTTTTGTTTAGAGTCTCGTATTATTGTCGTGTTAAAATCTTAGAATCCTTATTTTCTTATTAAACCTTTTTCAAAAATAATTTTTCTATTAAATCCTGTGCCAAACTTTAAGTTTGGTGTTTTCTTGTTGATTTTTCTTAAAATTTTCAAAAATTTATTTTGGTTTTCTAAAAATTTTAAGTTTGGTGTTCTTCCTTCATGTTCTTGTGTTCTTGTGAGCCTTCAAAGTGTTCTTGAGTTTTTCTTGTGTCTTGATCTTAAAATTTTTAAGTTTGGTGTTCCTTGGTGTTTTCCCTCCAAAAATTTTCGAAAATAAGGAGCATTAGATCTAAAAATTTTAAATCTTGTGCTATCTTATTGTTTTTCTCTTTCCTCTTAAAAATCAAAAATATCTTTTCTCTCTATTTTAAAAACAAATTTTCGAAATATATTTCTAAAATTCAGATTTTTTATTTCAAAATTTAAAACTTTTTTTTCAAAATCATCATATCCTTTTTAAAACTTCCTAACCAGTTTCTCTCTCCTTAGTTTTTTTTGAAAATCTTCACTCAATTTTTATTTATTTTATTTTAATTTATTTCATTTTCGAAATAAATTTATAAATAAATAAATAAAAATATTTTTTCTATTTTACATCATCTCCCTTTCTCTATCATGGACCTAAGCGGAAATGAACAGTCCAGGAGGACTTTGGGGTCATATTCTAACCCCTCTACTGCTTCATATGGGAGTAGTATCTGCATACCCTCCATTGGAGCCAGTAGCTTTGAGTTGAATCCTCAACTCATTATCATGGTGCAGCAAAGTTGCCAGTATTCCGGTCTTCCACAGGAAGAACCTACAGAGTTTCTGGCACAGTTTTTACAAATTGCTGACACAGTACATGATAAAGAAATAGATCAGGATGTCTACAGACTATTACTGTTTCCATTTGCTGTAAAAGATCAAGCTAAGAGGTGGTTGAATAACCAACCTAAAGCCAGCATAAGGACATGGAAACAGCTGACAGAAAAGTTCCTGAATCAATATTTCCCTCCAAAAAGGATGACACAGCTAAGGCTGGACATCCAAGGATTTAAACAAGGAGATAATGAATCTCTTTATGATGCCTGGGAGAGATACAGGGAGATGCTACGAAAATGCCCCTCTGAAATGTTTTCAGAGTGGGTTCAGTTAGACATCTTCTACTATGGGCTTGCAGAAGGAGCCCAGATGTCTCTAGATTACTCAGCTGGTGGATCTATCCACATGAGAAAGACAATTGAAGAGGCTCAAGATCTCATTGATACAGTTGCCAGGAATCAGCATCTGTACCTAAGCAGCAACCCTTCCATGAATGAAGAGGTTAAAACAGTAACTGCTGAACTCAGTCCTGTAAAACAAGCTGCTGAATTCAATCAGCAATTGGACTTTCTAACAAAGCAGCTAGCCGAATTTAAAGACAGGTTACAAGAGACAAGGATGGCTAATATTCATATGGACGAACAGTTTAAGCAAACAAAGCAGCAGCTGTCAAGGCAAATAGCAGAAGAATGCCAAGCAGTTCAACTAAGAAGTGGGAAGACATTAAATACCCCACCTCAAGGCAGCAAAAAGCTAAGAAATGAGCAAACCACCCAAAATTCACCTGAGGACAGTAAGAGCCCAGGGAAAAATAATTCTGGTGCTAAAACGCCAGAAAATTGGTGGAAGGCTGGCGCTGAACGCCCAGACCATGGCCAAAACTGGCGTTCAACGCCAGGAACAAAGCAGGACTGGCGTTCAACGCCAGAAATGGGCAAGGATCTGGCGTTGAACGCCCAAAATGGGCAGGATCTAGCGCTGAACGCCCAAATCGGGCACAATTCTGGCGCTCAAACGCCAGGAACAGACAAGGAGTTGGCTTCTCACGTCACTCCAGCTTCGAACCCTGGCACTCAATTGCCAGTGAGGGATCAGACACACATAAGTGCTGATGACAACCCCTCTAAAAAGGCTTCTTCAACCACTTCTGTAGGCAATAAACCTGCAGCAACTAAGGTTGAAGAATATAAAGCCAAGATACCTTATCCTCAAAAACTCCGTAAAGAGGAGCAGGATAAGCAATTTGCTCGCTTTGCAGATTATCTCAGGACTCTTGAAATAAAGATTCCATTTGCAGAAGCACTTGAGCAAATACCTTCTTATGCCAAGTTCATGAAAGAGATCTTGAGTCATAAAAAGGATTGGAGAGAAACAGAAAGAGTTCTCCTCACTGAAGAATGCAGTGCAGTCATTCTGAAGAGCTTTCCTGAAAAGCTTAAAGATCCTGGGAGTTTTCTGATACCATGCATATTAGAAGATAATTGCACCAAGACAGCTTTATGCGATCTTGGGGCAAGCATCAACCTAATACCTGCATCCACTATCAGGAAGCTTGGCTTAACTGAAGAAGTTAAACCAACCCGGATATGTCTCCAACTTGCTGATGGTTCCACTAAATACCCATCAGGCGTGATTGAAGACATGATTGTCAGAGTTGGGCCATTCGCCTTTCCCACTGACTTTGTTGTGCAGGAAATGGAGGAGCACAGGAGTGCTACTCTCATTCTAGGAATACCCTTCCTAGCAACTGGACGATCCCTCATTGACGTCCAACAGGGGGAAATAACCCTGAGAGTCAATGATGATGAGTTTAAGTTGAACGCTGTCAAAGCCATGCAGCATCCAGACACATCAACAGACTGCATGAAAGTTGATCCTATTGACTCATTGGTAGAAGAGATCAACATGGCTGAGAGTCTCGAATCAGAGTTGGAAAACATCTTTAAAGATGTTCAGCCTGATTCGGAGGATTTAGAGGACATGAAGGAGCCTCTGAAATTTCTTCTGAAAGAGGAAAAACCTCCTAAACCCGAGCTCAAGCCATTACCACCATCCTTGAAATATGCATTTCTGGGAGAAGGTGACACTTTTCCAGTGATCATAAGCTCTGCTTTAAATTCACAGGAAGAGGAAGCACTTATTCAAGTGCTAAGGACACACAAGACAGCTCTTGGGTGGTCCATAGGTGACCTTAAGGGCATAAGCCCAGCTAGGTGCATGCACAAAATCTTATTGGAGGATAATGCTAAACCAGTGGTTCAACCACAGAGGCGGCTAAATCCAGCCATGAAAGAAGTAGTGCAGAAAGAGGTCACCAAACTACTAGAGGCTGGGATTATTTATCCTATTTCTGATAGCCCCTGGGTGAGCCCTGTCCAAGTCGTCCCAAAAAAGGGAGGCATGACAGTGATTCATAATGAAAAAAATGAACTGGTTCCTACAAGAACAGTTACAGGGTGGCGCATGTGTATTGACTACAGAAGGCTCAATACAGCCACTAGAAAGGATCATTTTCCTTTACCATTCATAGACCAGATGCTAGAAAGACTAGCAGGTCATGATTATTACTGCTTTTTGGATGGCTACTCAGGCTATAACCAGATTGCAGTAGATCCCCAGGATCAAGAGAAAACAGCATTCACATGTCCATCTGGAGTGTTTGCTTACAGAAGGATGCCATTTGGGCTATGTAATGCGCCTGCAACCTTCCAGAGATGCATGCTATCTATTTTCTCTGATATGGTGGAAAAATTTCTGGAAGTCTTCATGGATGACTTCTCAGTATATGGAGACTCATTCAGCTCCTGTCTTGATCACCTGAAACTTGTTCTGAAAAGATGCCAAGAAACCAACCTAGTTTTAAACTGGGAAAAGTGTCACTTCATGGTGACTGAAGGAATTGTCCTTGGGCATAAAATCTCAAACAAGGGAATAGAGGTGGATCAAGCAAAAATAGAGGTAATTGAAAAATTGCCACCACCTGCCAATGTTAAGGCAATCAGAAGCTTTCTGGGGCATGCAGGATTCTATAGGAGGTTTATAAAGGATTTTTCAAAAATCGCAAAACCTCTAAGCAATTTGCTAGCTGCTGACACGCCATTTGTGTTTGACACAGAGTGCCTGCAGGCGTTTGAAATGCTGAAAGCTAAGCTGGTCACAGCACCAGTCATTTCTGCACCAGACTGGACGTTACCATTTGAGCTAATGTGTGATGCTAGTGATCATGCCATTGGTGCAGTATTGGGACAGAGGCATGACAAGCTTCTGCATGTCATTTATTATGCCAGTCGCATTCTAAATGATGCCCAGAAAAATTACACAACCACAGAGAAAGAATTACTTGCAATGGTTTACGCCATTGACAAGTTCAGATCATACTTAGTAGGATCAAAAGTGATTGTGTATACTGACCATGCTGCTCTTAAATATCTACTCACAAAGCAGGATTCAAAACCCAGGCTCATCAGATGGGTATTGCTTCTGCAAGAGTTTGATATAGAAATAAGAGACAGAAAAGGGACAGAGAACCAAGTGGCTGATCATCTGTCCCGGATAGAGCCAGTGGAAGGGACGTCCCTCCCCTTTCTTGAGATCTCTGAGACGTTTCCTGATGAGCATTTATTTGCCATTCAGGAAGCACCATGGTTTGCCGATATTGCAAACTATAAAGCTGCAAGGTTCATACCCAAGGAGTACAACAGGATACAAAAGAAGAAATTAATTACTGATGCAAAGTACTACTTGTGGGATGAACCTTATCTCTTTAAGAGATGTGCAGACGGAATTATCCGTAGGTGTGTGCCTAGAGAAGAAGCACAGAGGATCCTATGGCATTGCCATGGATCTCAATATGGAGGCCATTTCGGAGGTGAGCGAACAGCCACCAAGGTCCTCCAATGTGGCTTCTATTGGCCCACACTCTATAAAGATTCCCGAGAATTTGTACGTAATTGTGACAGTTGCCAAAGAGCTGGTAATCTGCCTCATGCTTACACCATGCCTCAACAAGGAATCTTGGAAATTGAGTTGTTTGACGTATGGGGAATTGACTTCATGGGACCTTTCCTACCATCATACTCAAACACTTATATTCTGGTGGCAGTTGACTATGTATCAAAATGGGTTGAGGCTATTGCCACACCCACCAATGATACTAAAACAGTGCTGAAGTTCCTCTAGAAACATATCTTTAGCAGGTTTGGTGTCCCTAGAGTACTAATCAGTGATGGGGGCACTCACTTCTGCAATAAACAGCTTTACTCTGCCATGGTTCGGTATGGAATTCGTCACAAGGTGGCCACTCCATATCATCCACAAACCAATGGGCAAGCTGAAGTCTCTAACAGAGAATTAAAGAGAATCCTGGAACGGACAGTAAATACCCGTAGAAAGGATTGGGCACGGAGCTTGGATGATGCTCTGTGGGCTTACAGGACAGCATTCAAGACCCCCATAGGGACATCTCCATACCAACTCGTGTATGGTAAGGCATGTCACCTGCCCGTGGAACTAGAACATAAGGCCTACTGGGCAACCAGATTCCTAAACTTTGATGCCAAATTAGCAGGAGAAAAACGATTGCTCCAGCTAAATGAGCTAGAGGAATTCAGATTCACAGCTTTCAAAAATGCCAAGCTTTATAAAGAAAAATAAAAAAAATGGCATGACAGAAAGCTGTCATCTAGAATCTTTGAACCAGGACAGAAGGTCCTGTTGTTTAACTCTAGACTCAGGCTATTCCCCGGGAAACTGAAATCCCGGTGGAGGGGACCATACGTGATTACAAGTGTATCACCATATGGTTATGTGGAGCTTCAAGATATTGATTCTGATAAGAAGTTCGTTGTCAATGGACAGAGAATTAAGCATTATCTTGAAGGCAACATTGAGCAAGAATGCTCAAAGCTGAAGCTAGATTAAAAGCTCAGCAAGGTCCAGCTAAAGACAATAAAGAAGCGCTTGCTGGGAGGCAACCCAGCCATGGGGCATCAATCCTCTAAGCATTTTGCCCTATTTCTATTTTTATTTTTATTTGTTTATATAAAGTTTATTGATAATAAGGTAAATAATCATTTACAGAAGACCTTGGCACACAAAACAGAGAAAAAGAGCTCACTGGCAAGAAAACGCCAGTAAAAGTATATTTTGGGCGTTCAACGCCCAAAATGGGCATCCACTGGGCGTTGAACGCCAGTAATGGTAGCAATCTGGGTGTTCAACGCCAGAAAGGGGCACCCACTGGGCGTTGAACGCCAGTAATGGCAGCAGCTGGGCGTTGAACGCCCAGGAGAGCAGCATTTGGGCGCTGAACGCCCAAAACAGGCAGTGCTTGGGCGTTCAAACGCCAGGATAGCAAGGAGGAGCCAAACTCATTTTTCCACACGTATTTCCATTCTAATTTCAAATTTTATGTTTCAATGCATGATTTTTACATGAACATGTTAAGAACCCTGATTTCTGAAATCCTTAATTTCTAAAAATCCCTCTTTCCAAATTCAATCCAACTCTTTTCAAATCTTTTCTGAAAACAAATCTATCTTTTTCACTCTAAAATCCTTTCAACTAATCCATATCTTTTTCAAATCTCCATATTATCTTTTTCAAAATTCAGATTTATCTTTTTCAAAAATCTATCATATCTTTTCAAAATTAAACTATATCTTTTATCTTATCTTTTTCAACTCAATCTTTTTATCTTATCTTTTCCAATTTTTCGAAAACACACCCCCCCATCCCTTTAAATTTGAGTTCGGCCTCCCTCCTCCTCCATCAACAATTGCACCTAGCTCTCCTTCTATCCCTCTCCTTTCTTTTCTTTTGCTTGAGGACAAGCAAACCTCTAAGTTTGGTGTGTTTATCCGAAATCACTAAGATCATGGCTCCTAAAGGAAAACAACCCACTCCAAGAGGCAAGAAAGAGAGCGTTCCAAAACCACTTTGGAATCAAGGGAAGTTCTTATCTAAAGAACATTCAGACCATTATCTTAAAATAATGGGTCTGAGATCAGTGATCCCGGAAGTTAGATTCGATCTGAAAGAAGATGAATATCCGGAGATCCAGGAGCAAATTCGAATCAGGAACTGGGAAGTCCTAGCTAATCCTAAAACGAAAGTGGGAAGGAACATGGTCCAGGAGTTCTATGCTAATATGTGGCAGACTGACAAGCAAAAACTATCTGGAACTGCCTTCTATGAATATTGGACCATGGTCAGAGGAAAGATTGTTCATACCACCCCTGACAAGATCAGAGAGATCTTAAAGCTACCTCAGCTAAAGGATGATCCAGATTCCTACAACAGGAGGATGATGAGAGCAGACATTGACCTGGATAAGATTCTAGAGGACATATGTATCCCTGGAGCCAGGTGGACCACCAACACAAAGGGTGTCCCAAATCAACTCAAGAGAGAGGATCTCAAACCAGTCGCCAGAGGATGGCTAGACTTCATTGGGCATTCTCTGTTGCCTACTAGCAACCGTTCTGAAGTCACAGTTAAAAGAGCAGTGATGATCCATTGCATCATGATGGAAAAGGAAGTGGAGGTTCATCAGCTGATTTCAGCTGAACTCTACAAAATTGCTAACAAAAATTCTAAAGAGGCCAGGTTGGCTTATCCAAGCGTGATTTCTCTGCTCTGCAAGAACGCTGGAGTGAGGATGGGAATAACTGAGTATATCTCAATTGAGAAGCCAATCACTAAAGCATCAATGGAAAAACAACAAGCACAGGATGATCCCATCAAGAAGAGAGCACAGGAATTCCTCCCAGAGATCCCTAAATCTGAATACTGGGAGTATCTTGAGACATCTATTACCAAGATACGGGAAGCTATGGAGCAAATAATAAAAGAACAGAAGGAACACAGTCAAATGCTGACCTATATGTTTAAAGAACAAGAGGAGCAAGGGCGTGACTTAAAGGAATTGAAGCGCCAAAAGTCTTCTCTTGTAGGACCAAGCACCCCAAGGATCAGAGGAACCCCTGTTCCCCCAGAATAAAGGTTGTTAATTTCCAATTTCTGCCTTAACTCTGTGACAGTGTCCTTATAGAAGTTTACCTTAGGAGACATATAGTAGTAATTAGTATCTATTTTGATTTTATCTCCAATTAAGCTATAGTTTATTTTTCTCATCATCAGCAAACATGAATAAAGTAGTAGATCTTTTGAATAAGAGGCAATAAAATTTCGAGTTTTAATAAGAGAAATTCTAATTAGTTAAATGTGGTGGCAATGCTTTCTGTCTTCTGAATGAATGCTTGAACAGTGCATATGTCTTTTGAATTTGTTGTTTAAGACTGTTAAATATGTTGGCTCTTGAAAGAATGATGAACATGAGACATGTTATTGATAATCTGAAAAATCATAAAAATGATTCTTGAAGCAAGAAAAAGCAGCAAAGAACAAAGCTTGCAGAAAAAAAAAGAGAAGAGAAAAAAAAGCAAGCAGAAAAAGCCAATAACCCCTTAAAACCAAAAGGCAAGGGCAAATAAAAAGGATCCCAAGGCTTTGAGCATTAGTGGATAGGAGGACTTAAAGGACTAAAATCCTGGTCTAAGCGGCTAAACCAAGCTGTCCCTAACCATGTGCTTGTGGCGTGAAGGTGTCAAGTGAAAACTTGAGACTGAGCGGTTAAAGTCAAGGTCCAAGGCAAAAAGAAGAGTGTGCTTAAGAACCCTGGACACCTCTAATTGGGGACTTTAGCAAAGCTGAGTCACAATCTGAAAGGTTCACCCAATTATGTGTCTGTGGCATTTATGTATCCGGTGGTAATACTGGAAAACAAAGTGCTTAGGGCCACGGCCAAGACTCATAAAGAAGCTGTGTTCAAGAATCATCACACTGAACTAAGAGAATCAACAACACTATCTGAATTCTAAGTTCCTATAGATGCCAATCACTCTGAGCTTCAATGGATAAAGTGAGATGCCAAAACTGTTCAGAAGCAAAAAGCTACTAGCCCTGCTCATCTAATTAGAATCTGAGCTTCACTCAAAAACTCTGAGATATTATTGCTTCTCAACCTATTAG
Organism: Arachis hypogaea; assembly: GCF_003086295.3. Classification (NCBI taxonomy): domain Eukaryota; kingdom Viridiplantae; phylum Streptophyta; class Magnoliopsida; order Fabales; family Fabaceae; genus Arachis; species Arachis hypogaea. The sequence goes on along the minus strand of NC_092055.1, from coordinate 97,442,067 downwards.
TCTTCTATTTTATTTGTCTAGTTGCTTGAGGACAAGCAACAGTTTAATTTGGTGTTGTGATGAGCGGATATTTTATACGCTTTTTGGGGTTAATTTCATATAGTTTTGAGTATGTTCTAGTTAGTTTTTTGTCTATTTTCATTAGTTTTTAGGAAAAATTCATATTTCTGGACTTTACTATGAGTTGTGTGTTTTTTTGAAATTTCAGGTATTTTTCTGGCTGAAATTGAAGGAGCTGAGCAAAAATCTGATTCAGGCTGAAAAAGGACTACTGATGCTGTTGGATTCTGACCTCCCTGCACTCAAAGTGGATTTTCTGGAGCTACAGAACTCGAAATGGCATGCTTCCAATTGAGTTGGAAAGTAGACATCTAGGGCTTTCCAGAAATATATAATAGTCTATACTTTGCACAAGGACAGACGACATAAACTGGCGTTCAACGCCAGTTCTCTGCCCAATTCTGGCGTCCAGCGCTAGAAAATGATCAAAAGCTGGAGTTGAACGCCCAAACTGGCACATAAACTGGAGTTCAACTCCACAAATGGCCTCTGCACGTGACTTGCTTAAATCTCAGCCCCAGCACACACCAAGTGGGCCCCATAAGTGGATCTCTGCATCATCCATCATAGTCTACTCACTTTTTGTAAACCTAGGCTACTAGTTTAGTATTTAAACAACTTTTTAGAGACTTATTTTGTATCTCATGACATTTTAGATCTAAACTTTGTACTCTTTGATGGCATGAGTCTCTAAACTCCATTGTTGAGGGTGAGGAGCTCTGCTGTGTCTCGATGAATTAATGCAAGTAATTCTGTTTTCCATTCAAACACGCTTGTTCCTATCTAAGATGTTCATTCGCGCTTAACTGTGATGAAGGTGATGATCCGTGACATTCATCACCTTCCTCAAACCATGAACGTGTGCCTAACAACCACCTCCGTTCTATATCCGATTGAATGAGTGTCTCTTAGATTCCTTAATCAGAATCTCCGTGGTATAAGCTAGAACTGATGGCGGCATTCATGAGAATCCGGAAACTCTAAACCTTGTCTGTGGTATTCCGAGTAGGATTCAATGATCGAATGACTGTGACGAGCTTCAAACTCGCGAGTGCTGGGCGTTGGTGACAGACGCAAAAGGATGAAGAATCCTATTCCAGTATGATCGAGAACCGACAGATGATTAGCCGTGCTGTGACAGAGCATGCGAGCATATTCTTCACTGAGAGGATGGGATGTAGCCATTGACGACGGTGATCCCCTACATACAGATTGCCATAGGAGGACGTGCATGCGTGAGCAAGAAGACAGAGGAAAGCAGAGATTCAGAAGACAAAGCATCTCCAAAACTCCAACATATTCTCCATTACTGCATAACAAGTAACCTTTAATCCATGCTCTCTTGTCTATTTGCAATTCAACTGATAAACATAATTGACTTCCTGACTAAGATTTACAAAATAACCATAGATTGCTTCAATCCAATAATCTCTGTGGGATTCGACCCTTACTCACGTAAGGTATTACTTGGATGACCCAGTGCACTTGCTGGTTAGTGGTACGAGTTATGAAAAGTGTGATTCACAATTTGTGCACCAACCCTCTTTCCCAAATACCCTTCACCAATCACCTCAATCACTCTTCTCCATCACCTCTTCACCATTCACATCCATCCCCTCTTCCCCATAAACCCCACCTACCTCCAAAATTCAAACTCTTTTCCCTCCCAAACCCACCCCTAATGGCCGAACCCTAAATCTTCCCCCACCCCTATATAAATCCCTCATTCCTTCTTCATTTTCACACAACACAACCATTTCTTCTTACCCTTGGCCGAATACACACCTCTCTCCCTCTCCTCCATTCTTTCTCTTCTTCTCCCTCTTTTTTTTCTTCTTTTGCTCGGGGATGAGCAAACATTTTAAGTTTGGTGTGGTAAAAAGCATTGTTTTTTGTTTTTCCATAACCATCAATGGCACCTAAGGCCAGATAATCCTCAAGAAAGAGGAAAGGAAAGGCAATTGCTTCCACCTTTGAGTCATGGGAGATGGAGAGATTCATCTCAAAGGTCCATCAAGACCACTTCTATGAAGTTGTGGCCAAGAAGAAAATGATCCCTGAGGTTCCTTTCAAGCTCAAAAAGAATGAGTATCCGGAGATCCGACTTGAGATCCAAATAAGAGGTTGGGAAGTTCTCACCAACCCCATTCAACAAGTCGGGATCTTAATGGTTCAAGGGTTCTATGCAAATGCATGGATCACTAGGAACCATGATCAAAGTGTGAACCCGAATCCAAAGCATTGGCTCACCATGGTTCAGGGGAAATACTTAGATTTCAGTCCGGAAAATGTAAGGCTGGCGTTCAACTTACCAATGATGGAAGAAAATGCACGCCCCTACACTAGAAGGGTCAACTTTGATCAAAGGTTGGACCAAGTCCTCATGGACATATGTGTAGAAGGAGCTCAATGGAAGGTTGACTCAAGAGGTAAGTCGGTTCAATTAAGAAGATTGGACCTTAAGCCTGTAGCTAGAGGATGGTTGGAGTTCATTCAGCGCTCAATCATTCCTACTAGCAACCGGTCTGATGTTACTGTAGACCGGGCCATCATGATCCATAGTATCATGATTGGAGAGGAAGTAGAGGTTCATGAGATTATACTTCAAGAACTCTACAAGGTGGCTGACAAGTCATCCACTTTGGCAAGGTTAGCCTTTCCTCACCTCATTTGCCACCTCTGCAATTCGGCTGGGATTAACATAGAGGGAAACATCCTCATTGATGAAGATAAGCCCATCACTAAGAAAAGGATGGAGCAAACAAGAGATCATGGACCTCAACAAGAGCATGAGGCAATTCCTCACCATGAAATCCCTGAGATGCCTCAGGGGATGCACTTTCCTCCACAGAATTATTGGGAGCAAATTAACACCTCCCTAGGAGAATTAAGTTCCAACATGGGACAACTAAGGATGGAGCACCAAGAGAAATCCATCATCCTCCATGAGATTAGAGAAGATCAAAGAGCTATGAGGGAGGAGCAACAAAGACAAGGAAGAGACATAGAGGAGCTCAAGAGCACCATTGGTTCCTCAAGAAAAGGAAGACGCCACCCTCACTAAGGTGGACCCGTTCCTTAATCTCCTTGTTCTTATTTTCCTATTTTTCGTTTACTATGCTTTATGTTTTATTTATGTTTGTGTCTTATTACATGATCATTAGTATTTAAGTGTCTATGTCTTAAATCTATGAATATCCTATGAATCCATCACCTCTCTTAAATAAAAACTGTTCTAAAAACAAAAGAACAAGAAGTACATGGTTTCGAATTCATCCTTGAAATTAGTTTAATTATTTTGATGTGGTGACAATACTTTTTGTTTTCTGAATGAATGCTTGAACAGTGCATATGTCTTTTGATATTGTGGTTTATGAATGTTAAATATGTTGGCTCTTGAAAGAATGATGAAAAAGGAGAAATGTTATTGATAATCTGAAAAATCATAAAATTGATTCTTGAAGCAAGAAAAAGCAGTGAATACAAAAGCTTGCGAAAAAAAATGGCGAAAAAAAAAGGAGAAAGAAAAAGAAAAAGCAAGCAGAAAAAGCCAAAAGCTCTTTAAACCAAAAGGCAAGAGCAAAAAGCCAATAGCCCTTAAAACCAAAAGGCAAGGGTAATAAAAAGGATCCAAGGCTTTGAGCATCAGTGGAGAGGAGGACTTGAAGGAATAAAATTCTGGCCTAAGCGGCTAAACCAAGCTGTCCCTAACCATGTACTTGTGGCGTGAAGGTATCAAGTAAAAACTTGAGACTGAGCGGTTAAAGTCGAGGTCCAAAGCAAAAGAAGAGTGTGCTTAAGAACCCTGGACACCTATAATTGGGGACTATAGCAAAGCTGAGCCACAATCTGAAAAGGTTCACCCAGTTATGTGTCTGTGGCATTTATGTATCCGGTGGTAATACTGGAAAACAAAGTGCTTAGGGCCACGGCCAAGACTCATAAAGTAGTTGTACTCAAGAATCAACATACTGAACTAGGAGAATCAATAACACTATCTGAATTCTAAGTTCCTATAGATGCCAATCATTCTGAACATCAAGGGATAAAGTGAGATGCCAAAACTATTCAAGAGGCAAAAAGCTACTAGTCCCGCTCATCTGATTGGAGCTAAGTTTCATTGATATTTTGGAATTTATAGTATATTCTCTTCTTTTTATCCTATTTGATTTTCAGTTGCTTGGGGACAAGCAACAATTTAAGTTTGGTGTTGTGATGAGCGGATAATTTATACGCTTTTTGGCATTGTTTTTACATAGTTTTTAGTATGATTTAGTTAGTTTTTAGTATAATTTTATTAGTTTTTAAATAAAAATCACATTTCTGGAATTTACTATGAGTTTGTATGTTTTTCTGTGATTTCAGGTATTTTTTGGCTGAAATTGAAGGACTTGAGCAAAAATCAGATTCAGAGGCTGAAGAAGGACTGCAGATGCTGTTGGATTCTGACCTCCCTGCACTCAAAGTGGATTTTCTGGAGCTACAGAACTCCAAATAGCGCTCTCTCAATTGCGTTGGAAAGTAGACATCCAGGGCTTTCCAGTAATATATAATAGTTAATATTTTTTCCGAGTTTAGATGACGCAAACTGGCATTCAATGCCAGCTTCCTGCCCTATTCTGGAGTTAAACGCCAGAAACAGGTTGCAAAGTGGAGTTAAACGCCAGAAACAGGTTACAAACTTGCGTTCAACTCCAAGAGAAGCCTCTACACATGAAAGCTCAATGCTCAGCCCAAGCACACACCAAGTAGGTCCCGGAAGTGGATTTCTGCATCAATTACTCATTTCTATAAATCCTAGTAACTAGTCTGATATAAATAGGACCTTTTACTATTGTATTAGACATCTTTGATCAGTTTTATGCTATCTTAGATCTTTATGAGAGCCGGCCATTCGGCCATGCCTGGACCATTATCACTTATGTATTTTCAACGGTAGAGTTTCTACACACCATAGATTAAGGTGTGGAGCTCTGCTGTTCCTCATGAATTAATGCAAAGTACTATTGTTTTTCTATTCAACTCAAGCCTATTTCTTATCTAAGATATACATTTGTTCTTCAACCTGAGGAAGGTGATGATCCATGACACTCATCATCATTCTCACCCATGAACGCGTGCTTAACAACCACCTCCGTTCTACTTGCAATCGCTTAAGTGCATATCTCTTAGCCTTCTGGTTCATGACGCATGGTTGCCTTGCCTGACAACCGAGCCTTCGATTCCATGAGATCAAAGTCTTCATGGTATAGGCTAGAATTATTGGCGACCATTCTTGAGATCCGGAAAGTCTAAACCTTATCTGTGGTATTCCGAGTAGGATCTGGGAAGGGATGGCTGTGACAAGCTTCAAACTCGCGAGTGCTGGGCGTAGTGACAGACGCAAAAGGATGACTGAATCCTATTCCAGTATGATCGAGAATCGACAGATGAATAGTCGTGCGGTGACAGCGCATTTTGGACCATTTTCACTGAGAGGACCGGATGTAGCCATTGACAATGGTGATGCCCTGCATAAGCTTGCCATGGAAGGGAGTAGGAATGATTGGATGAAGACAGCAGGAAAGCAGAGGTTCAGGAGGAACGAAAGCATCTCTATACGCTTATCTGAAATTCTCACCAATGAATTACATAAGTATCTCTATCCTAGTTTATATTTTATTTATATTTTTATTATCAATTCACCATAACCATTTGAATCCGCCTGACTGAGATTTACAAGGTGACCATAGCTTGCTTCAAGCCGACAATCTCCGTGGGATCGATCCTTACTCACGTAAGGTTTATTACTTGGACGACCTAGTGCACTTGCTGGTTAGTTGTGCGAAGTTGTGACAAAGTGTGATTCACGTTTGGGAGCACCAAGTCTTTGGCGCCATTGTTGATTATCACAATTTCATGCACCAGCTTCTCACCCCCAATCATGGAGTTTAGAGACTCATGCCGTCAAAGATACAATATAAAACGTGTAAAGTGTCATGACGTACAAAATGAATCACTAAAAGTGGTTTTTATAATAAACTAATGACCTAGGGTTACAGAAAATGAGTAAGCTAGGATAGTTAGTGTAGAAATCTATTTCCGGGCCCACTTGGTGTGTGCTTGGGCTGAGCATTGAAGCTTTCACATGTAGAAACTTTTCTTGGAGTTAAACGCCAGCTTTTATGCCAGTTTGGGCGTTTAACTCCAGCTTTTATGCCAGTTCTGGCGTTTTGACGCCAGAATTTTTATACTGACTTGGAACGCCAGTTTGGGCCATCAAATCTCGGGCAAAGTATGAACTATTATATATTGCTGGAAAGCCCAGGATGTCTACTTTCTAACGCAATTGAGAGTGCACCAATTGGGCTTCTGTAGCTCCAAACAATCTACTTCGAGTGCAGGGAGGTCAGAATCCAACAGCATCTGCAGTCCTTTTTCAGCCTCTGAATCAAATTTTTGCTCAGGTCCCTCAATTCCAGCCAGAAAATACCTGAAATCACAGAAAAATACACAAACTCATAGTAAAGTCCAGAAATATAATTTTTGAATAAAAACTAGTAAAAACATAATAAAAACTAACTAAAATATACTAAAAATAATGCCAAAAAGCGTATAAATTATCCGCTCATCAACAAACTAGAGAAACTTGAAACAAATCAAGGCATGATATATGTACTTGTTCCCAACATTGAGGAGGAAGCAATTCTGTTTCTATTCTCATCTCTCCCACATTCTTTGCAAGGCTAACACATGCCTGAAATGATAAGAAAGAATTATGTTGCATTGATGAACAGCGTGCTTGAAAATCCTAAGAAATGTAATAAAACCAACCTCCATTATTATTCTTTTTTGTTGTTCATCAGGGCGCTTGATCAAGTTAAGCAATGTATGAGTCAAGGAATCGCGAGTGCTGCTATCTGGATGGTTCTCGATTGCACATATGATTAGCGGAATTAGCTCCTGGAAATGATCAATACTAATTCAATATATATTGTAAATTTAAACCTTAAACTCTAAATTAGTGACTGACGAACCTCATGACGGTTGATCAAAACATAAGAAACAATTTTAGGCAAAGCGTCCGCAAGTATCTGAATGATTACTAATCCCTCTTAAATAACAACAAACACATATAATAGCTGCAGCACTTTTTTTATTGTTTGCTCCATGAGTTGTTGAATAGCTTAGCCTTTTTTGTCACCAAAAATTCTAATATGGACCTGCACAAATAAAACATTCATCGAATAATTTTTAAGTTTTTAAACTCAACCAAATATATGTTTGTCGTCACACAAAATTATTGGAGACTAACATTTTTTAATAGAAACCAAGTTATTTGCAAAAATGAAGCAAACCATATATTAAAATGAGAGAATTAGAAAGTAAATATTTGATAATAAAATGATACAAATATGCAAACACATAAAGACAATCTTGTGACTGATATACGATGCTCAAGGCCAAAAAATAATAAGAAAAAAAAGAGTAGCTATTAGTTATACCCTCTTAATTAGCATTGGTTCAGGTGCCTTCTTCCCATCACTGTTCTCCACAAGCACCATACAGGTATACTCTGACGGGATTTTATGTTGAATGCTCATTTTCGAGACCTGTTATTGATCAATTTTGCATTTTCTTACAAGAGGACAGAAGCAGCACAGGAAATATCTTATAACCAACTTACATATTTCAAAATAACTTTATCTATATATTTGTCAAATTCAATAAAAAGAGGAGAAAAAACACAGAGCAAATATCGCCATACTTCAAAATTCAAGTATCTAACAACCTAGAGAGGTTATATTTGATGAGGTTAATTTTACACAGTCATTAAATTACATCCATTCTTTTGAATAATCATTCACTCCATCAACATAAAGGTAACTATTTTTATTGACATGTCGTTAGATGTACATGTAAAACGGTTTTACCAGTGAATCAAAATTAAATTCTATATTCAATGCAGTAACAGAATAAAAAACTTTAAAAGCCAAATCAACTTAAATAAACTTCTACGCTGTAATATACTTCTACACATCAAAAGAGCAAATACTTTTTCCCAAATTTCACAACATATTGTTCATTGCAAGCTTAATTGTTCACTATAAAAAGCAACTTTAATTTGATTGTAAGCAGATCCATTCAAATTTTCGATTTTACTAGCGTAGCATCTTCTTTTTCCTTATAAAAAGAGAGCCGACACGCATAGGTCTATAAAATACAAAGTTTTTCCACCAACTCTGCACTTTCTAATAACCATGCTTGAGAAGTAACAAGGTCCATGTCTCTCTTTGCAAGGATCTGAAGAAACAAGAAAATAACGAACTTAAACTTCAACATTTCAAATTATTCTGGAAGTAAAGCAAATTTTGATTGGAATGTCATAAAATATAATGGATATATATATATATATATATATATATATATATATATATATATATATATATATATGGATCAGTTATAAGAAGAGGCTATTAGTGCAAAGGAAGAAATAAATAGTTTGAATAACACAATAGAATTGGTAATCGGCGAATTACAGAAGGTGAAAACTGAATTGAACATGTATAAAGAGAGAGACCTTGAATCATAGGTGGAGATCACATTACTGAAATCACAATTTTAGGAGCACAGATTGACATTCACGAAGAACATGAAAATTAAGATTCCTAGGGCGAATTGAATATGATAACAAGGATCGAATCTGGAACTAGATCTAAATCTGAAGAAGTGAGAATGAACATGAAGAACAAGAATGGTGAAATCGCAGTGGTGGCTGTGGGTGCAGAATTGCCGAGTGAGTTAGCATCAAAGAAGAAAGAGCTGAGAATGGCGGTGGTGAAGATCACAGAGCTGAGGGGGCGAGCAGAACAGGCTCTAAGCAGGACTCGACGGAAAGTGACTTCTCTCTCCACTCCGCCGGAGAATGAGGGAGGCAGTGAGAGGGACGTGTATGAGGAGAGAGCTTAGGGTTAGGGTTGAAAACTGAAAAGTGATGGTTTTTTAATTTATTTTAAAATCTAGTCCTATTATTTAAAATAGTGACTGATTTTGCAACTAATTAATTTGTAACTTTTATTTTTTAGTTGGTCGCAAATTCGGTCGCTAATAGCGATCGATTTAGTGACCAACTGCTCTAATACAAAGATTTTATAATTGGTCGCTAAAATCGATAGCTATATTAATCCTTAGCAACCGATTTAGTGACTGCTATCTTAGCGACTGAATTAGCGACCAACTATTTTATCAACATATTTTTAAGTCGGTTGCTAATTCGGTCGCTATATTATAAAATAGCAACCAATTTAGTGACCGAATGCTTTAAAACCAGTATTTTATAGTTGGTCGCTAAATCGGTCACTATGTTAACACTTAGCAACCGATTTAACAATCGATTTAGCCACCAACATATGTAAACCCTGAGTAATTAGTGAATAATTAGTTAATAAATTAATTATTAATCAAATAAATTATAAAATAGAATTTTATGATTTAGTGAGGTAGAACTAATTAAAATAAGAATTTTGACACTAATTTTAAAGGATTTGGCCTAAGATTGAGCCGAACCGATTGAACTGGGCCCAACCCAATTCATTAGTACAAATGAGCATCAGCTCATTTCTCCATCATGCACGTTGAAACATGCTGAACAAGTTCAGCCAAGGGAGAGCAATGCAAACCCTAACACAAAGTTAAATTCCAATTTCAATTCACCGTAACTTTTGATCCGGAGCTCCAATCGCCGCACCGTTTGCGGCCACTCGACCGCAGCATCGAGCTCTATAAAGCTCAGTACTTAATTAGGTAAGGAAGTCACTTTTAGTTTCGATTTACTCCTGCCCCAATTTCGAAAATCCTATGGATTGAGGTATTGAGATTTTGTTAATTTTGATGTTTATGATCAAGTTCACTTAGTGGATGTGCTGGGTTTTGGCTCAATTCTTCCATTGGAAAGGTGAGAAATGTTTAATCCTTGTCAAGTTATCTAATTAGTGAATCCTATGGTAATTTTAGCGTTAATTTATGAAATTAGTTTGGATTGTGTATTTTGGAAACAAATTGGCGGTGTTGGAAACTTGGTATTGGACTCTGGGGAGCCGGAGACCCATTTGGTGAGACTTTGGAAATTTGGGTGTCGTGGAATGGTGAAAAATTGTGATGTTCCGGGTTTTACGAGGAATCGGCCAAGGTATGATTTAGGTTTCTCGTATTTAATATATAATGTTTTGTGAAAACTTAGGCTAGATGACCTAGGATAAGTTGAATCATGACTTTGAAACATGTTTTTTTGTAATTTTAGTGGACATTGAGAAGATATTTGATGATGTTTGAATGATTAATGATTCATGATTGTGGATGTGGGTTTTGTTGATGAAAAATGATTGATAAATGATGTTTTGGTTGATGATAAATGGCAATGTTGATTAAGGATATATATGAGTATTGAATAATTGGTAATTGTATTAGGTACAATTGAAAATCTTGGGTTAAAGTCATCTACATTGAAGTGAAGTTGGTTGTGGTAGAATGTGGGTTGAGGGGCTGTGTTGTTATTATTTTAGTATGATTTGGTGCAGGGTATTGTTGAGTGAATATGGCTAGTGACTTATGTTATGTGAAAATAGAGGTTGGAAAGATTTTGTAACAAACTAATTTTTGGCCGAACTTCGCGAGCCATAACTCGGCTACCGGACCCCCAAATTGTTTCAAATTTGTTTCATATGAAAATGGGTCCATGAAGTTTATACCGTTCAAAGAACGATTTGAAGATGTTTTAAAATGAAAAAGTTATGCGCGTCAGAAGTTCGGAGGGCAAGGATGAAATTCTGCAGCATTCAGCATTTTTGCTGTTCTATATAGCTTCCGTACGTGACCACTATACGCGACGCGACCAACCTTTTCGGGTTGAGCATCTCACGTACGCGAGCAAGGAGCTTGCGTGCACGAGCATGGGAAAATGTACGCCCATGCGTACGCGTGGCTGATGCGTACACGTGGCCCCTATTTTAGCAAACATAAGTTTTGTGTTTTAAAGCTAATTTTCGAACATCTAAACCTTTATTTTCCCTTTTTAACCCCTAAACCTCAATTGTATATTAAGTGGTGAGTAAAACTTAGGGAAGAGTAGTAACTTGGAGATGAAGAAAGTTTGAGAGGTATGAATTATGAACAAGAAGTATGTAAAAGTGATTGTGGCCCCGGATAGTAGGCAGTGGCGACGTCCACTTACTCCGGGTATGAGATAGGGAAGAAAAGTTATGAGAAATGAATTTAATTATGGAGTTTTGAATGAATGAATGTTTATGATACCTGATGACAAGTCATCTTAGCCTAGTTTCACTAGCCTTTTTCTTTTGTTTTCAACTGAATTATGCACTTTCTTGAGCCATAAGCAAGCCAATTGGGTAGATTTTCATGTTTCCTTTGATTTAATCAACCATGTATGAATTCATGCTATTTCATGAGGTTTTATGCTATAATTGTCACATATTATGAAAGAATGAATATCTCATGATTTTGAGCATAGCTTTGATGTGTTTGGTTGATTAATGATAGGTGAAGAAAGCTTGGAGAAAGGTTGAAGCAAGGAGGAATGGCTAGGAGGAAGAGAGGAAAAAAAGTTTGAGCAAAAGTTTGCCTCAAACTTTAGCTCAAACTTTTGGATTAATTGAAAATGAACCAGGAAGCAAAAAAGCTGGACCAAAAGTTAGCCTCAAACTTTTTGGCTAACTTTTGGGCAAAAGCTGGAGCAAAAGTTAGCCCCTAACTTTTTGGCTAACTTTTGGCATGAAAAACACTCCCTGGATGAGCAAAAGTTTGCGCCAACGTTAGCCACTAACTTTTTGGCTAACGTTGGCGCATGAAAAACACTCCCTGGACTAGCAAAAGTTTGCGCCAATGTTAGCCCCTAACTTTTTGGCTAACGTTGGCGCCATGAATAAGCAAGGGGAGGCCAACGTTGGAGCAAAAGTTAGACCCCTAACTTTTGCCCCAACGTTGGTATCAGCAAGGAAGGGTGCTGATGTGAAAAGTTGGAGCAAAAGTTAGCCCCTAACTTTTACTCCAACTTTTACTCAAGCTTTCATGATTTCAAACCCGGTTCAATTCGGTTCTTCTCCAAACTCCAAGAGCAATCAACCAAGGCCTCTCTCAACCCAATTCCATCAAGAGCAAAGGCCCAATTGAAGGCTTGAAGACCATTTGAAGAAAGTGTATAAATAGCATAGGATTTAAGTTTTTCGGGGAGCTTCCCTTTTTGTTTTTCAGAATAGCTTTCTTTTCGGTTTGCTTAGAGCTCACTTTTATTTTTCTTAGCATTGTTGTTTTAATTCAAGAGAATTTGGGAGGAGAATTGATCTCTCTTCTTCCTTGTTCTTGCCCAGCACTTTTACTTTTCTTGTCTTGGATTTTGGGTGGAGAATTAAAGAAATTCTGTTTCAATCTCACCTTGCGATCTTGTTTAATTTTCTGCTTAATTGAATTTCAGTTTCGGTTACTTGCTTCTTCATCTACTTTCTTTGCAATTTACAATTTCCTTTGCAATTGTTCTAGTTGGATCTAGGAAGGCATTGAGATCTAGACTTGGTTTTCTAGTCTCTTGGGTCCTGAGATCTGAATTCCAATTTTACATCCTCTGTTTACTGCTTTCCATGCTCATTTACTTTTCTGTTTTAGATCTGATTCAATCCAAGTCATCCTTTACTTCTCCGTTTGTTGAAATTTACTTTTCCTTGTTTAATTTCTGCAAACCCAATTCCCAATTCCCTTTACAATTCAAGCCATTTACATTTCTTGCACTTTAAGATTCTGCAATTTACATTTCTTGCGTTCTAAGTTTCTGTCATTTAATTTCTTGCTCTTTAAGATTCAGCACTTTAAACTTCAGCTATCTTTAATTTCATGCCAATTACCCATTCCCTTTACTTTCTATACAATTTAAATTCTGCAAATCACAAATCTCTCAACCAAATCTTGATTCGCTTGACTAAATCAACCACTAAACTAAAATTGCTCAATCCTTCAATCCCTGTGGGATCGACCTCACTCCCGTGAGTTATTATTACTTGATGCGACCCAGTGCACTTGCCGGTTAAGTTTGGGTGTTTTGGAGAAATTCGTTTTTCCACGAAAATATCCCATCAATACCTGGGTAGTAGCAAAGATGGTGGTTTGACCTGCTTGCTCCAGGTTAATATTTGAGATTTAATAACGATGATGCTTCATTTAAACTGTTTGAATGTATGTTTGAGATACCTGGACAGTAGCAAGGATGGTGGTTCGTTCCACTTGCTCCAAGTCAGTGATTGTGATGCCTGGGTAGTAGCAGCAGTAGTGGATTATTCTGCTTGTTCCAGGTTAAGCTTTTAAACACCCGCCTGGGTAGTAGCCGCAGTAGTGGTTATTCCACTGGCTCTGGATTAAGTGGGTAGTAGTAAGGGGGTTTAGCTCGAACCCACTTGCTCTGCATGGGTGTTTCAGTCCATGGTTAGCTACCAAAACGTGTCGGGTTGGCTATATAACCGATAGATGATATCATCAGCCATAGGACAAGCTTGCATCATATGTATTTTTTTATTTGTTTGCTTGTGCATTAACTGGGCTTGCCTTCGTGATTATTTTGCTTACTTGCTAAATTGTTACATGCTGTATTTGTATTCTATCTGTGCTTGATTTGCCTGTTGTTGATCTGTGGTTTCACCGGAGTTGGAGGATTGGAGGAAACGCAGAAAATTGAAGGTTTTGATAGAGTTAGTTAAGTTTAAGAACCTTAGAGAACCACCCCGACTTTATGGTTTCTGTTTTAGTTCCTTAAAACTTATAATCTGAGTGTCGGAGTTCTAGGATTACCTCTGGTTTTCCTGGGATCTTATTTATTATATATGTAGGTACCTTAACCATAATGAGAACCCCCGGTTCTCACCCCATACGATATTGTTATTTTTCAAATGCAGGTCGAGATGCACCTCGGTGAGCGTCTGGAGTTTCCTCTACAAGCGAAGTTGGTTATCCTGGGATTACTGTATTTTGTTTTATGCTTTATATATATATGTATATAGATTCTCCACCCTTGTATTTTGTATTTTGTTCCTCCTAGAGGTTGAATTGGAGAAACAGGTGTTTTGTCATATTTTTTGGGTTACTCTTTTGGGTTATATATATGTATATGTATATATTTGCTTTGGATGGTTCTAGCTTCGTGAGCCGAGTCAGAAGCCCTGCTATATGTATCTTTAGAATTCTTCTCTCATATTTATGTATTACGCGAGTGATGCGATTTTTTGTTTAACGATTTGCCTAACTTTTCTTCACAGGTTTCTAGTTAAAATTTCTTTCAACTATTATTTTATATATATTTTACTTTTAGAGGTCGTAATACCTTGCCACCTTAACTTTATGACTTTAGCATAAAACTCTGTATGATATGGTGTTACAACATACCCTAAAAGTTTGTTTTTTGTTTTGGTTGCTAATTCGATCACTAAGTTAAAAAAATAGTGACTGATTTTAGCGACCGACTAGATTAGCTTTGTCACGGTAGCAAAATCGGTCACTAATTTTTATCTTAGCGACAAATTTAGCAACCAAAAGTGAGTGGTCACTAAATCGGTCGCTAATTGAAATTTAACGACCGATTTAGCAACTGATTTTTTTAAATCCTAGAAAAGTTTGATTGGTCGCAAAATCGGTCGCTAACAGGAACCGATTTTGCTAGTCGCTAAAATCGATTGCTATTTTAAAACTTTCTTGTAGTGTAAATAATAAAGTGGTAGATAAATATCAATATATCATGGATACACAAGTTTATGGAGTATAATATGTAAGGGATTTCATTTTAAAAAATGAAGCTAACTTTTTATTATATGGCTAAAATTAAAACTTATATCAAGAACAACAACAATTCTATTATAGATATTTTTATACGATTACATTTGTTTTAGTTTGTTATATAATATTTTAAATATTTTTTATATTAAGTTAATTTTGATACTATAATTTCAAGACCTTTAAATAAATAAGTACGATTCTTCGATTCAAATAGTATAATATTTTTTTTTAAATAAAATTTTAAGCCATAACAATTTTTCAAGCAGCATCCGTATGCGTGTAAGTCTACTTAAAAAAAAATATTTATTTATAGAGTTCTTGATTTTAAGAGAAATATGTGTAAAGAGGTAGAGTTGTATCACATTATTACATAATTAATCTTATTTTGGATAATAGGAGACTTTTTATTTTAATTTTTAAGCGTAAATTGAATTGAAATTTAGTTCTTTGGAAATATTTTTTTATGTTGTGTTACGGATCCGACCCACGGATCCCGCATACCCGGTTACTCGGGGACGACCCGCTTCGACCCGAAGGCCCAAAAACCGGCCCTTCAAAACCTCTGACCAACTTTCGAACCCAAATATCTCTCTTATCTTAGCCAAATAAGATAAGATAAGATATTCACCATCACCTATAAATAGAGGACCCAGGTCCCTCCAGGTATTCATTCATTCCTGACACCTTATACCTCTTAGATCCATTCTGACTTGAGCGTCGGAGTGTCTTTGCAAGTACCTCCCCCCATTGCTCCAGTCAAGCAATCCGGTTCCAGCCTTGCCCGCGGGTTCCCGATCCACCCTTCAATCCGTACCGGAGACATCTCGTACATTGGCGCCGTCTATGGGGACCCTGCGCCAGCTGGGCCCGATGGGGGACGTCCTAGAGGAAACCCCCTCAAGCCAAGATGACTCTCAACCGATTAACCCAACCCCCGAGCACCGAGAGGTCACAAACCAAGCGAGAATAGCGAGTACTGTCCAAAACGCGAACGACCACGACATCACGAACCGACGACATCCTGAGAAAGCCAGGGACAAAGCGGCGCAGATCATCCAGGATCTCTGCCTCCGGGTTCAGGAACTCGAAGGCAAGATAACCAATAAAAAAAATACAACAACGAACACGGAAGCCGTGCAACCTCCAGATCAAGATCTCGCCACGGTAGGTCGTCAACCCGACGACACGGCAGAAGAGACGATCGCAGCTCCTCACGCGACCATAGACACGAGAAATCGCCAGAACGGCGATACAACAAGAAACATAACCGCAGCGCTTCTCGAGATCTGAGTTATCAACACTACTCAGACGAAGATCGGAGGGACCGAAACACCAAACGCACAAGAAACGACCATATAATAATGGGAGCTACGCCCTTTACATAAAAAATCCTAAGAGCAAAACTCCCCAAAGGCTTCGAAAAACCTACCGATATGAAGTACGATGGAACTAAGGATCCCCAAGAACATCTAACGGCTTTTGAAGCCAGAATGAACCTAGAAGGAGCGGCCGACGCGGTCCGATGCAGAGCCTTCCCGGTAACCCTCGCTGGGCCAGCGATCAAATGGTTCAACGCCCTCCCAAACGGATCCATAGCCAATTTCCACGATATTACACGAAAGTTCATGGCCCAGTTCACTACTAGGATCACTAAAGCCAAACACCCCATCAACTTACTAGGGGTCACACAAAAACAAGAGAAATCCACAAGAAAATACCTCGACTGCTTCAACGACGAATGCCTAACGGTCGACGGACTCACGGATTCCGTCGCAAGCCTTTGCCTGACCAATGGGCTAATGAACGAAGATTTTCGCAAACACCTCACCACCAGACCGGTGTGGACCATGCATGAGATCTAGAACGTCGCCAAAGACTACATCAACGATGAAGAAGTCAGCCAGGTCGTCGCGGCCAACAAGCGGCAGCACGGTAACACCCAACGCGGCAACTCGGCTTCTCATCATAACCCAACACCCAAAGAGATTCAACGGGACCACCCCAGGCCGACCAGCCGACCACCGAGAATAGGCAAATTCTCTAATTACACGCCCCTGACAGCACCAATTACCGAGATATACCACCAAATAGCAGATCGAGGCATCATTCTGAAAGCCCGACAACTCAAAGAAAGGACAGGAGGCAACAAAACCCTCTACTGCGAATACCACCGAGGTTACGGTCACAAAACACAAGATTGTTTCGACCTTAAAGACGCCCTTGAACAAGCCATACGAGACGGAAAACTCCCAGAATTTGCCAAAATCATCAGAGAACCGCGACGCGCGGAGAAAGACAGGTCGCCGGAGAAAGAAGGACGTAACCTGAGAACCCAAAAGCAACCTCCCAAGGAAAGCCCAGAGGAAGATCTGACCATCATAGTAAACGTCATCATAGGCAAGGACGTATCGAGCAAGTCAAAACTAACAATGAAAAAAGACCTCAAGGTAATGGCTGTAAGGAACCAAGCCCCAATCTCCGCGGCCGACAATACGATAACGTTCTTACCAGAGGACTGCCAACATGGCACCTCAGCTGAGGATGCCCCTTTCGTTATCTCAGCTAGAATCGGAACAGGACTCGTACGAAGGATACTGGTAGACACCGGGGCAGACTCAAACATCCTTTTTCGAGGAGCCTTCGATAAACTCGGACTCCACAACGACAACCTCCAAACACACCGCCACGGCGTCACGGGACTCGGAGACAACTTTCTCAAACCAGATGGCTCAATCATACTTCCCATCACCATAGGAACGAGCAGCCAGAAGAAGACAATCCTATCTGAATTCGTAGTCCTAAAAGACTCCACAGCCTATAACATGATCCTCGGAAGGAAAACAATCAATGACTTCTCCGCAGTCATCTTTACCAAATACCTCCTTATGAAATTCAGAACCGACGACGGCTCCGTCGGTACCATCCACGGGGACCGAGAAGTCGCAGCCGAATGCGACAACACCAGCCTAGCCCTAAGGAAGAAATCCCGAGATGCGGCCGGAGTATTCCTAGCTGACCTGGATGCCCGACAAGACGACCAACCCAGGCCAGAGCCAGAAGGAGATATGGAAAAACTACAAATAGGTCCAACCAAAGATGAATACACCTTTATTAATAGGAACCTCCCATATGACCTCAAAGAGGAACTCTCTCAACTTCTGAAACAAAACAGAGACCTGTTTGCATTCACACCAGCCGACATGCCGGGAATAAACCCTGACCTAATGTCCCACCGTCTAGCCGTGGACCCCAAAGCTAAACCAGTAGCACAAAGAAGAAGAAAAATGTCATCAAACCGAGCCACCGAAGTCAAAAAACAAGTTAAAGCCCTACTCGAGGCCAACTTCATCCAGGAACTCCCCTACACGACCTGGCTAGCCAACGTCGTACTGGTGAAAAAATCTAACGGGAAATGGCGAATGTGCGTCGACTACACGGACCTCAACAAAGCTTGTCCAAAGGACGCCTTCCCCCTACCAAACATCGACGGATTGGTAGACGCTGCATCTGGTCACCGATACCTCAGCTTCATGGATGCATATTCCGGATACAACCAGATTCCGATGCACCGACCAGACGAAGAGAAAACAGCGTTCATCACCCCGGACGGAACATACTGCTACACAGTAATGCCCTTCGGCTTGAAAAACGCCGGAGCAACCTATCAAAGACTTGTTAACAAGATATTTCAAGACCTGTCCGGTAACAAATTAGAAGTCTACATAGACGATATGCTCGCCAAGACCGAATCCGGCGAACAACTAACCAATGACCTCAAGGTCATAATGAACACCCTACGAAAGCACCAAATGCGACTCAACCCGGCAAAATGTGCCTTCGGAATGGAAGCAGGGAAGTTCCTCGGCTTCATGATTACGCAACGCGGAGTTGAAGCAAACCCAGAGAAATGTCGCGCCGTCCTCGAAATGACAAGCCCCAAAAACCTTAAAGACATCCAAAAGCTTACCGGCCGACTGACGGCCTTATCGCGCTTTCTCGGAGCATCGGCTCAGAAAGCGACCCCTTTCTTCAAACTAATGAAAAAAGGAGCCCCTTTCAAATGGGAGACAGAATGTGAAGAAGCATTCCAACACTTCAAGAGGGTCCTAGCGGAACCACCAATCCTCGCCAAACCCCAAATAGGGGAAACACTTTACTTATACCTCTCCATAACGGAAGAGGCACTCGCAGCAGCACTCGTCCGTGAAAACGAGAAAAAGGAACAAAAACCCGTATACTTCATAAGCAAAGCCCTACAAGATGCGGAAGCTCGCTACTCACGCTTAGAAAAGCTAGCTTTCACACTCCTTACGGCCTCCCGACGCCTACGACAATACTTCCAAGCTCATCCCATGACGGTTCGAACCGACCAGGCGGTCAAGCAGGTGTTACAGAAACCCGACCTAGCGGGAAGAATGCTAGCGTGGTCCATCGAACTATCTCAATTCCAGATCAAATTCGAACCCCGAAATGCGATCAAAGCACAAGCCATGGCCGACTTCATCGCCGAGATGACTCCGAGAAAGCTCACCCCCGAATCATGGAAACTACATGTCGACGGCTCATCAAACTCCACCTACGGAAGCGCCGGAGTCATACTCAAAAACCAAGACGGGATCACGATCGAACAGTCGGTACGATACGAATTTTCAGTATCAAACAACCAAGCAGAATACGAGGCCCTCTTGGCAGGCCTATCCTTAGCCCGGGAAGTCGGAGCAAAGGTCCTAGAAGTAAATACCGATTCACAGGTAGTCAGTTCCCAAATTAACGGAGACTACCAGACACGAGATCCCCTACTCCAACAATACCTCGCCAAGGTAAACAAACTAAAAGAAGGATTCGAACACGTCACCATACAGCATGTCCCCAGGGAACGAAATGCCAGAGCAGACCTACTCTCCAAGCTAGCCAGCACCAAACCCGGACACGGTAACAAATCGCTAATCCAGGAAGTCGTTAAGACACCCTCCGTGTCAACAACAACCAACGCTCACCTGACAATCTCAAACCAGGGATCTTGGACCTACCCTATCCTGCAATACCTCCTCGATGGAACACTGCCACCAGACCCCAAAGAGGAAAAACGAATAAAAAGGGAAGCTGCCAACTATACCATTGTCGCAGGACAGCTATACAAACGCGGATTCTCGCAACCCCTGCTCAAATGCATCGAACCCGAGAACACGGAGTACATACTCCGAGAAATCCACGAAGGCTGCTGCGGTCACCACATCGGAGGCAAAACATTAGCCCAAAAAGTCATCAGAGCAGGCTACTTCTGGCCCACGGTTATTCGGGATTCCGTACAAATAGTTAAAAACTGCGACAAATGCCAAAGGCACGCCAATATCCACCAAGCCGCGCCGCACCAGCTCAGCACCATATCGGCAGAGCGGCCGTTCGGCACTTGGGGCATCGACCTCGTCGGACCCTTCCCTACGGCACCCGGCCAACTTAAATACCTCATCGTCGCCATAGACTACTACACTAAATGGATCGAAGCCGAACCCCTGTCCTCCATAACGGCAACCCAATGCCGAAAATTCCTCTGGCGTCAGATCATCACCCGATTCGGGATCCCCGAGATCGTTATCTCGGACAACGGAACCCAATTCACCGACAAAAAATTCAGAGAATTTTTAGAAGGGTTACGTGTATCTCACCGTTTCAGCTCGGTAGAACACCCTCAGACAAACGGACAGGTGGAATCCGCAAACAAAATAATCGTCAAAGGACTTAAAAAGCGGCTCGACGAAGCCAAAGGACTATGGGCCGACGAACTCGGATCGGTCCTATGGTCATACCGAACCACACCTCAAACGACAACGGGAGAAACACCTTTCCGACTAACGTATGGTGTTGAGGCGGTCATCCCGGTAGAGATCGGAGACCCAAGCCCCAGAAAAACGGTCGGAGGTAACGACGAGGAAGCAGAACGAGACCTCATTGACGAAACAAGAAGCATAACCCATCTCAGGGAGCTAGCCCTAAAGCAAAGAATCAGCCTGAGATACAATCACGGAGTCATCCGGCGAGAATTCACGGCCGACGACCTCGTCTTACGACGAAACGATATCGGTCCCCCGACCCCCAGGAGAAGGAAAGCTCACCCCCAACTGGGAAGGACCATACAGAATCAAGGCTGTAATCGGAAAAGGAGCGTACAAACTCGAACGGCTCAACGGCGACGAAGTCCCGAGAACATGGAACGCCGCCAACTTGCGACGATACTACACCTAGACCAACCTACAAAGGTCGCACCCTTGTCCTCATTTCTGTTTTTGTACTTCTCCTACCAGTTTACAAATTCTAAGGTTTTATTTCTCATCTAAGTTTTAAACTCGAGTACTTTTTCCCGCCACCAACGGAGGGTTTTAACGAGGCCCAACCATCAATAAAAATTCCATTAGAACGGCTATTTCTATTTTTCTTAAGTGTCCCAAATACGGAACAAAAACGCGGCCACAACTGGGGGACTGATCACCCCCCAGGCCCAAACATGCGGATATCCACAAAAGAACCCGACCAAACGACGGTCCAAGGAGACAAACGAAATACACACAGAATAGCCTAAAACGGAATATATGATAGGCCCGAACGGCCCAAAAACAACGTAACAACGGAACATACAAAAGGCCCGAACGGCCAATAAGCACTATTAAAACGAAAATAAAGTGTTCCAAAATCAAAATACACGGCCCTTGGCCATCCGAAAATATCCAAAACATAGTTCAAAGAAAAAACCAAAAAAATAAAGGTAAAAGCTACTCGAGGTCAACGATCTGGCCATCACGAACAGTCTTGAAGGCCCCCATCACGGACATATCCACACCAGGAGCCAGCACTGAAGCTTGAGCCCTCATCGTTTCCTCGGTAGCCGCAATTGCATCCTTCGCATCAGCTAGCAACTCCGTCTTCTCCCTCTTCAAGGCAGCAACCTCGGCCTTTAAAGCCTCCGACTCGGCAAGAAGCATGGCAGCCTGAGAACCCACATCGGAAGCCCGCTGTCGCTCCTCTGCCAACTGAGAGAGAAGCGAAGTTTCAACCTCGGCAAGTCGGAGAATCTCTGCCCCGGCCTCCTCAGAAGACTTCACAGCCCTCTCCCTCGTAGCTTCGGCAGCCTCAAGTTCCCCCTTCAACTTGGCTACCTCAGCATGAGAATGACGAAGCTTCTTATCCAGCAAACTAACCTGAGCCATCACAGGCTCAGCCTTCCGAACAACAACGGCAGACCGGAGGAGAGCACGATATACCGACTTGACCTGGAACGAAACATCACAGCCATCAAAAAACGGCTCCGTTCCAGGCATCAAGTGTTGATCAATAAAACCCGGGGCATCGAAGCGACGATCCATCACACTGGGCACAAGACCCTCATCCTCAAAAGTCTCACTGCTCGGGTCCTCAGGCCTCTTTCTCTTCCGAGAAGCCTCAGCAGCCGTCACCACGACGACTTCAGGAGAGTTTGCAGGGCCAGGAGAAACGTGAGCGTCGGCCCGTGCACCCGAAGAAATCACCTCCTGAGAAACCGGCTGAGATTCCACGGCAGGATTAGAGACAGGAGTAGCCGGAGACGACGACCCCTCCTCCTGGGCCATCGCCGCCTTCAGACGCGCCAAGGATGTCAAGCCACTAGCCATCTCAACTGCAAGGAAACAAGAAACAAAATCCCAAGTTACAAAAACGGGAAACAAAACATAAAAACAAGTAAAGAACGGACACACACGACACACACCAACATACAACCGGCAAGCAACCGGATCACCCATCTCGTCCCGAGGATTAAGAGGACGCTCCCCAAATAACTGCCACAGGACAAGAGCGATATCCCGCTCCTCCGAGGACAAGAACTCTTTCGAAACCCGAGTAAACACGGACGGACCAGCCTTAAAGTTCCAGTAAGTGGGGAACCGACGTTCACCCTCCAACGTCAACCAAAAAGGGTGATGCCCCCTCGCGGGACGAACTTTAAAGTAACCACTCTTAAAACCATGGAAGGAGTCTTCATACAAACCGAAAACCCGACGGTGGGGCTGAGCTCGGAAAGATACATACCCCTTCTTATGCTTCCCCTCCTTAGTCGGAAGAGTACACAAGAAAAGGAAAAGAAAAACATTTACTGAGGCAGGTAGCTCTAAATAATCACAAACAAGTTCAAAAGACCGTATTGCCGCCCAGCTGTTCGGATGTAGCTGGGACGGCGCCACGGAGCACCGATTCAACAACTGCTGAACAAACGGAGAAAAGGGAAGCCGAACACCAAGCCGGGTGAACATCGCCTCATACACCCACATCCAATCCGGCACTGTCGGGGAGTCGAGATTGGTATAGCAAACCCTCTCGTCAACCCCAGGGAGGGCAAGCTCATAGTGGCGTTCGGCATCGCCACCCCCACAAACAGCCCCTTCATCACGGAGTCGTTGGAGGTCCGCCTCCGTCATCCGCGACGGTGTCCCCCAAACATCACTGGTGACCCAAGAAAAAAGGTCAAGGACACCCCCCGCCGGGGCCACCGGAGCCCTCACACCCTCCGTCCGTCGGCGAGCCATACCTAAAATATCGACGAGCACCACCGTCAGCCAAACCTCACGGAAGAAAATGACGGCGGGTAAAAAACCAAAAACAAACACCGCCACCGCACACCACCAATTATACGGTGGCACTCGCCCCAACCCTTTTCTAAAAACCCAACAGAACTATCTAACCATCATACAAACACCACAAAACTACTCTAAAATTACACTTAGCAAAAACAAAAAACTGCAAAAAACAAAGCAGAAGAAGCAAAAAAGAAACGAGAGAAATGCTAACCTGATAAATCAAAGGAAGAAAACCCGAAGGAAAGATGCCGCAGAAGAAGACCAACCGAAACCACAGAAAGCAAAAATGGAGAATGGGAAATGCTCTGGTTAGAAAAAGAAGCAATAGAGAAGTAAAAGCAGAACGAGGGAACTGAAGGAGGAAAACCAAATCGGTTTTTGAAAAAAGCAAAACGACGAAAATACCCTTAGAAAGCAAAGCAAACGCAAGGGCAAAGAAGAAAAAGCACAGCCTGCAATAAATACCCCCTCGAAAGAAGGTAACGCCTCGAAGAACGCAACAGACGCGACTGATACGGAAGAGTCATGTCAGACCTAAACGGTCAGACGAATCTTCCACGATACGAAGACCGAGGCACCGACCTCATCTCAAAGAAATCAGACGGGCACCCGAGAAAAAATCGAGCCCATAACAAACGTCTCCCAGCGACAGATCGACCTCGCTCGCTCTCCCGCTGCGGGGGCAACTGTTACGGATCCGACCCACGGATCCCGCATACCCGGTTACCCGGGGACGACCCACTTCGACCCGAAGGCCCAAAAACCGGCTCTTCAAAGCCTCTGACCAACTTTCGAACCCAAATATCTCTCTTATCTTAGCCAAATAAGATAAAATAAGATATTCACCATCACCTATAAATAGAGGACCCAGTTCCCTCCAGGTATTCATTCATTCCTGACACCTTATACCTCTTAGATCCATTCTGACTTGAGCGTCGGAGTGTCTTTGCAGGTACCTCCCCCCATTGCTCCAGTCAAGCAATCCGGTTCCAGCCTTGCCCGCGGGTTTCCGATCCACCCTTCAATTCGTACCGGAGACATCTCGTACATGTTGATATTTATATTTATTTAATGTATCATGCCCTAATTGCTATGCAGAGAGGACAGTAATCTTATGCAACAACTTATATAGGGAATACTGTTTATAGTGGCATAACGTGGAAATTAAAAACAACACTAATTCATTATATGTAAAAGTACTTATAGATAAAGAATATTAGTATAAATGTGATTTTATAAAATTAATTATGATTATAAATTATATTAATGTCATATAATTTTTGTTGGAATATTTTTTATTAGATACTAAGAAAAAGAATACTTTTAAATAATATTAGTAAAAATTATGTTGAAATGTAACGTTGTAACTTATTAATAAGATATAATTTATATATTTTTTATATTATTTTTTAATTTAATTTTTACAATAATAGTCCTTAAAATAATCAATGAAATGAATTTTAGCATATATATATATTGTAAATAGATATTAATATGGGTTAGAAAAATAAAAATATTATTTAGTTTCTATAAATATAGACTGCAACAGACTAACAATCTTATATATCGAATAATAAATTTTTATATACGAACACTTTTTAAATTAAAAATAATCATTATTAGTTTATTACTCTATTAATATCAATGGACATATATAAACAAATTTTTAAAGTGGATCATTATTTGGCTCGCACATAACGCAGATTTTAAACTAATTGGGAAAAAGGGCAAAGGACTAGCAATGATGGACCTCTGAAGGTGGCGCTCAACAAACTAGTATAAATGTTAGCTCTTATATGCCAGTAAGTGTAAAAATAGAGTACACTAATATTGGTTTTTTATACCCATATTGATATCACTAATATTATCACTGGTTTATTAACATTGTATATTACATAGTTGTTTTGAAATTATTTTCCCGGTTAAATTACATATATATCACATATCTAACGGTATTAAATAGTAGGATAAAATAGTTTTAAGTCATACCATAAATTAGTTATTTTATAGATTATTAACAATTATCTGCAAAAAGGTCACCTATAACTATAAGCCATAATTTATTGGATTTTTTATTTAAATAAATTAAAAAAGTATTTTATTTATCAAAATAAATAATTTTAAAAATTATTACAAAAATATATAGAATTACTTATCTCATTTGGTCAAGATAAGATAGTGCGCGTGACATGTGTATATTTTATTTACAGTGTAAACGACATACGTATAAACTTATCTCGTTTAAACTGTAAACAAAATAAGACTGGGTAACACTTATATATAGATGTCGTTTATAGTGAGGTTGTGGGTCTCATTTCCAACCTTTCCATCTCTTTTTCCTCTCTTTTATCCCTTTCTAACCATATTAATGAGTTAGATGAAGATGGCGCGCACAGATGTTCGTGATCCGGACATCAATAAACTGAATGCGATATGGCACTACGCCGGAACAACCGACTTCACGATTAGTTTTGTTATCTTCACATTTATGTTATCCCATATATGTATAGTCATAGTTATTATACTTGCCAAGAACTAGAATACCATTTCTATTGTTAGCAACAGATCATTAATAGAGTATAATTTTAGAAATATGATTCTCATTTTTTTGTAATTAAGTTTTTAACTACATAACTATATTTAGATATTAAATACTTGGGTAAATGTTTTCCAACCGTTGGTCTTATTTTATTGGTTATATGTTACTAAATTTATTAATTTAGTTATTAACAATTCAAGTAAAAGTTATTTTTTAAGTTAACTAAACAATTATGTAATTTTGTATTTACCTAAATTAAATTATTAAGTAAGAATTTGATAATTAGATTATTAATTACTTTAGTGAATGTTTTCATTTTAAGTAACGTATTGAGGAAATGTTTATTAATTAACTAAGTAAATATTAATGTGAAAAGTTTTATTGATATAAATTCAGTTAGCACATACGTGTAAATTTATGTTAAATAAATATATATAATAGTTAACTCAGTTTGTTATGTCGATGCACGTATACAAATTTTTTTTTATTGTGATCATTTATTTTTTGTCAGAGACCTCGCTTACTTCTGCCTCGGCGAGTGAGTCACACGCTTTCACCACCGAACGCGATCGTCCCGTATTTGAGGGAGGTTGGCTTCGGCGACACGGTGCCTCTCAAGGACTTCGTCTTTGACAACTCCCTGATTACGGTATTGTGGAGCGCTGGCATCCGGAGACTCACATGTTCTACTTGCCATGGGGTGAGGCCACTATCACCCTACAGGACATTGCGTACCACCTTGGACTACGTGCACACGGGGAGCCAGTGGGGTGCTTTCGTGATTTCTACAAATGGTATGGCTCCGAGACATGGGAGTTGGTAGAGCGACTGATCGGTGCTAGGCCTCCGGTGGTTGCGTAGCAGGGGGCGCAGAGGAAGGAGTCTTTCTCATTGAAGCTTACATGGCTTCAGGACCATGTCCACCATATGCCTAAGACGGATGATCCAGAGACACTCTGACAGTATACACGGTGTTACATCTTGTTACTGATTGGGGGTTACCTGATGATAGACAAGTCGAACAATCTGGTCCATCTCCAGTGCCTGCCACTGCTTGTGAACATTGAGAAGTGTCGTGGGCTATCTTGGAGTTCGGCAGTGCTTACATGGACATACCATTCGCTGTGCTCTGTGGTACACTGAGGCACGACAGACATAGTTGGCTGCACTCTGCTGTTGATGTCTTGGATATACCAGAGATTTTCACAGTGGTGTCCATCTGACCGACAGGTTTTCAGGTATCATATGGCAGCGAGGTAACTATTGTTTATGTCTTGCTTGTGTTTGGAATTTGTAACTTATTATGACATTCCATAAATTGAATTCGTGTTATTCTTGTAACTATTGATAGGTTGAGAGGGTTGATGTAGCAGAGCAGAGACCAGCACGAGATGAGGGTCCTCCAACGGCGTCTATCGCTAGATTAGTTGCGGATGGATGAGGTTAGCACTAAGATTTTACTCCCTGATAGTTCTATGAATTATCTATCCTTTAATTTAGCTTGCATCACTGATGATTATTTCACAACTGTCGTTCTAGTTTGTGTGGATGCCGTACAATGACCCGGTCCTGCAGGCTATGTGCCTGCCCTGGTTTATCGATGGGGCAAAGTGGAGGACATGGATGTCGGTTGTCCCCCTCGTCTGCATCAATATCGTCGAGTTTCACTAGGTTGACCGGGTGAAGCACCAGTTTAATGGAGAGCAGCCGGTGCCGGGGCCCCGGTTAATGTCGACAGATTTCTGACATCCACAAGACAAGGCGAGGATGTTTGGTGGCCTGACAGACTTGTCAACTAGTATGATGGCTGGAAGGCACAATTTGCAGAGGCCCGCAGGATCTCCATTCAGCCATACTTTAACTATAGGCCGACCTAGGATTATTGGGATTGGTACTAGGGCACTTGCTGGGTTAGGCACCTATATGGCCAGGATGTACTTGATGATCCCAAGCTGTTCAATTTACCTGCTGACATGCAGCCTACTGCCAGCCAGCCGAGGAACGTTCTTCATCTTCCTAGGGACATCCCCAATCAGCGTCGGTGTGCCAGAGAAGTTCGAGAGGACACTCGGTGGCCTGCTAGGAAGGAGAGGGGTGCTAGAGAGCGGCCAGCAGCCGCAGGGGCTAGGAAGGACAGAGTCAGACCTCTCCAGGAGCGGTTGGATCTGGAGTCCGAGGAGGAGGATGAGTTTGACCGACATGAGGAGCACGGTCACATCCTAGCTAGCAGCCACGATTCACCCCCACCACCACCACTGATGCACCACTATTTTGTGGTACATTTTGTACTTAATTTAGGTGGATTTCATCCATTATTCCCACATTTATTCAATGAAATAGCATGATTTCATGATTTTCTCCTAATTTGTGCTTAAGTATGAAAACATGCTTTTTACGCCCTCAATTTGCTAATTTTAATTCACCTTTGATTCCACTAGATGCCTTAATGTGTTTGTTAGTGAATTCAGGTTGAAAAGGCTACGAATTGATCAAAGGAATGAAGAGAAAAGCATGCAAAGTGGAGAAATCATGGAAAATCAAGGATTTGGGATGCATTCATCGACGCACACGAGTGGCACACGCGCGCGCGTGGATTTGAAGTCGCCAGGCAACGCGTACGCGTGACATGACGCGTACGCGTGGAACGTAAAATGCCAAGCGACGCGTACGCATCGTACCTCGCACATGACTTCATTAAAGTGAAAACGCTGGGGGCAATTTCTGAGCTTCCCAGGCCCAAATCCAACTCATTTTCTAAGCCTATTACATGCAGAAATCAAGAGGAGTCAAGGGGGAAGCACATAGTTTAGTTTTCATCATACTTTAGTTAGTTTCTAGAGAGAGAAGCTCTCTCTTCTCTCTAGAATTAGGTTAGATGTAGATTAGAATTTCTTAGATTTAGGTTTAATTCATGCTTTGATTTACTTTTCTTTTCCAATTTCTTATTCCTCTACCCTTGCTTTCCTAGTTTAGCATTTCATTCCTTGTATTTGTTTACCTTGTTGTTGATGCACTCTTGTTTCTTCTATTTTCCTTTAATGCAATTTATGTTTGACTTTTTTATTGTTGATTTGAATTGTTGTTGTTAATTTCCTTACAATCGGTAGTGTAGATTTACTTTTCTTGCAATTTTATCTTGCTCTCCTTTTATACCTTCTAAGTGTTTGATAAAATACTTGGAAGGATGTTAGAGTAGACTTTTTCTCCTCTTGGCTTGGGTTGAGTAATTAGAGACTCTTGAGTTATCAAACCCTTTTGTTGATTGATAATTGGAAATTGCTAATTGATTTGAATGACACTAACTCTAGTCTTTCCTTAGGATTTTACTAGGACTTGTGGACTCAAACTGATTATCTCTACTTGACTTTCCTTCATAGTTAGAGGTTAACTAAGTGGAGCAATGGATAATTCTCATCACAATTGATGATGATAATGAGGATAGGACTTCTAATTCTCATTCCTTGCCAAGAGATTTCTTAGTTATTAGTTTATTTCTTTTGCTATTTACATTTCTTGTCCCTTATTCAAAACCCCAAAATATACTTGTTCCATAACCAATAACAAGAACACTTCCCTACAATTCCTTTGAGAGACGACCCGAGATTTGAATACTTCGTTTATTTTTATTGGGGTTTGTACTTGTGAGAAACAATTTTTTGCATGAGAGGATTATTTGTTGGTTTAGAAACTATACTTGCAACGAAATTTCATTTATGAAATTCTAAATCATACGAAAAATCCGTTCATCAAAATGGCGCCGTTGTCGGGGAATTGCAAATGTGCGCTTGTTATTGGTTATTGTATATGTGTGAATATTGTGAATAGTTTCTCTTTTGTTGGTTTTCTTGTTTGAGTTAGTAGTTAGATTTTATCTCCTTGTTTTTGTGTTTTTTGCTTTTGTCTTTTCAGTATGAATTCTCATCACTTTGACTATGAGTGTGGTTACAATTATGTTGTAGGAAGTGGAGATTAAAATGAGGATGTGCATCAAGGGTGGGACAATCAAAGGTGGGAGGAGCCTCAAGCATATGCTCAATCTTCATGGCAACAACCTCCTCCGGTTCTGTATAGGTATAATTCCACTCCTTATGCATATCAACCTAATGGATGTGGTAGTCTTTATTGTACTTGTCAACAACCACCACATGCCTATGAACCTCATCCTCAATATAACCCTCAACCATACTCACAAGCCCCTTTTTACCAAACACCTTCATATGACCCTAATCCTTACCCACCATACCAACAACCATATGAGCCATATGAACCACACATAGAACTACCACTATTTCAACCTCAACACCTCCAAGAACTACCTCCTCCATACTATTACCAAGATGAAACACCTTCAATGTATGCAAATTTTCACCCACAAGATGAATTCTATTTTCCACCATAACCCTCCATGGAAGAATATTCATGCCCATCGATCCAAGAGCAATATGATCTTACTTATGTTAGGAAGTTGGAGCAAGAATCAAGAGATCGCCTCATGGAATCAATGGACCGGCTTCAAGCAACCATCCGTCAAAAGATAGACTCATGGGATTCATGCCACAAGCAAAACGTGTTCAAGGATGATTGTGGAGGAGAACCCGTGGAGTGTGTTGTGCAACAAGTGGAAAAACTGGAGAGTATTGAACCGCCATACCCCTACCAAGAAGAACCACCTTCCTATTATGAACCCTTCCTCCAAAACAATGAACCCTCCTATCTACCCCAAGCCCCAATTGATGACCCCCTCACTTTGCTACTTCAAGAACAAAGAGAAATGCAAAGGGAGGCACTAGGATTCACGGCCACCTTGGAAGAGGTAGTGCATCGATTAGCCACCCAATGCTTGAACACTCAAAGCACTCTCATGGCCACATGTGGAGAATCAAATGAAGAGCATAGCATGAAGGAGTGATTGGGAAATCCGGTGGAAAATGAGGAATGTTGCTTTGTATTGGAACAATTGGAGGAACCTATGATTGTTGAAGAAGAGGAAGAAGTGGTTGAAGACTTAGGAGATGCAGAACCTCCATGAGAATCTAGAGTTATAGAAAATCCCTCCAAGAAGCTTGAAATTGACGTTGAGGAGGGTGTACAACCTCCAAAACATATCATGGTTGTAGATTTTGAAGAGGTTTATCAAGAGATGGATTCAATCATTGGTGAATTTCTTATCTACAATTGAATCTTCTCTTATTGGACTTGACATGGAGATTAAAGAAGAAGAGGCACAACCTCCCATGCCTTTGGTGAGTAATGAAGAAGAGATTGAATTAGAACAAAGCTACCAAGAGGAAGAGGTTGAAATTGAAGAGGTTTGTTTGGAGGTGGAGGTAATCAAGGAAGAACACAAGGGAGTGGAGCTTGTAAGGACATTAGAAACACCTCTCCCCAAGCCATCACCATCCATTCTTACATTCAAGTGGGTAAATCTTTCATCTCTAAGCTTAATTAGCCTACTTGAATATGGTTTGCTTGAGACAGATGGGCAACTTAGAGTTCTTTGTGGCTTTAAGAGCAAAAGGAAGATGGTTAGTGGTTGGCATTGTAAATCAAAGTCTATGATGGTTGCATGTTCAAGGTTTAAAAGCAAGGGTTGGTGTAGAGCTAGATTGCTTGGGTCTAGGAGGATGTTTGGTCACTTAAGTGAGAATTCCAAGGTCATGCCACCCGGATGGACTAATGATGATCAATTTAAAGACGGGTATCAAAATAAAGTGTGGAATCCCGGATCGCACAAGGAGAACCAACTTTGGGAGCTCATGGTTTGTGAAGAACTCCATCAAAGCTTGGAGGCATTAATTTTGAAGAATGGAGCTTATTGGAGACTCAAGCATTGGTGGATGTTCAAGGATGGCTTCAAGCACAAGCCACCTTGATAAGGAGCTCCCCATAAGTCCAACTTAAGGACAATAAATAAAAGTGCTAGGTGGGAGACACCCCACCATGATAAAATCTTTGCATTTTCTCTTTTGTAAATGTTGGTAAAATTAGCCTAATTTCATATTTTGATTGGTTTGTTGAGTTTAGTTGAGTTTAGTATGTTAAATAAGCTTTTATGGTGTTTTGGTAGTTGTTTGGAGGTTTGGAAAGCTTGGTTTGGTGCAAAAATATCGAAAAATTTTGAAAAACAGAGCACCAACCCACGCGTACACGTCACCCACGCATACGCGTGCCACAAGCATTTTCGACCATCCACGCGCACGCGTCACCCACGCGTACGCGTGGATACAAAATTTCCACCTCAATACAAAATCCAAAGAGTTGTGCCTACTCCATGCCAATTTTGTGCCTTTGGCACAAGCCTATCCACGCGTACGCGTCACCTCACGCATACGCGTCGCTCTCTGAATAAGCTATCACGCGTACGCGTCGCTCCCATTTCACCTCACCACGTGCACGTGTCACACAACGCGTACGCGTGGACCGTCTGTTTCACCACTCTTCTTTTCTCATCTTCTTTCCATTTCTTCTCTTCTCCTTTCTTCTTCCCTTCTCTTACCCCTCATCCAACACTATCAAACACCATTGGTAACCATTTCTTTTGGTTAGTTAGTTAGTTAGTTTAATTTTCATTTAATTTTCTCTTTTTCATTATAAGTGTTGGATTATAAATCTTGTTTACTGTTTGTTGTTGCTGATTACCGATAAGATGTCGTCTTAACATCGTTCTTGTTTATATTCCTTGTTGAATTCTTTATTGAGGTTATAAATTGGTTACTTGGTTTTTAGTACTTCATGCTTAATTTTGTGAATACCAGGTGCATGAGAATTGCCTTTCAAGCATATTAAATCTTTTTGAATTACATGATTTGGCCACCATGTGATTTGAACCCTTTTCTTTGAATAGGCAATTTCTTGATGGATGTTGTGCATTTATCTTAATGCATTGTGCTTCTTGATCATATGCATCCATGCATTTTTGACTTGAATGCTTTCATGCTTCTTTATTGCTTGTTTGGTTGTCTTAACCTACGAGTTAAGAGCATCTCAAGCACATTAGGATGAGTGAAGTGCATGTTCCTTTTTGTGTAACTGTGACATAGTTCTTTTTATGCTAGTGTGTGTGTTCTAGACCGCATGCATCTTAGAACTCACACACTTAATTCATTAATGTCACACACTGGGTCACTCACTCGATTCTAGTGATTTATCTCATTCCAACAATGTATACTTCCTTGCTTTCGCATTCCCTTTTCTTACTATGTTATATTCTATTTTCAGGATGACTCATTATAAGTAAAAATGGAAGTGGGACAAAGAACATGCAGCACCTGGTTGATCCACCAGCTAAAGGTGGCAATTCGGAGAGTCGCCGTACCCCCTTACTCATCTTTGAATGCACCAAGGACGGTGCAAACTTTAAGTGTGGGGAGGTCGTCTGAACAGTCAGCATTTTTGGGTGACAAATTTCTAATCCCAACACTTTTGCATTTCATTCTTAGGTCTTTTAGGATTTTTTGTTGTATTTTCTTATTTTGCATATATATTTTTCTTATTTTTGCATATATATACATAATAAGCTTAGTCAAAATAATGAAATTTTCCAAGAAATTTATCTATAGGGCATCCCAATTGATTTGAATAAAATTTTTTCATTGAACTTGCTTGAATTATATATATATTGTGGATCATATCTTTGAGCTAAGAACACAAGCTTGTGAGTTTTTAGCCTTAATTCTGTGGTTACATCTTATAACCACTTTATTTCCTTCTTGTGTGCATTATTCTCTTTCTATGATTGTAATCTTTGATTTGTTTGATTCTTTATGTCCATTATCTTGTGTATACATGCACTTATATGATTGAGGCCATCATTTCATTTAGCTCACTTACCCAAATAGCCTTACCTTTTATCTTCCATTATTAGCCAACTTTGAGCTTGCAATTAACCCACTTGTTCTTAATATAAGCACATTACAAGCCTTAAAGAGAAAAACAATAAATGTCCTTTATTTGGATCTTTGATCAGCTTCGGCTAGTGAATGTGTATCATTCAAGTGTGGGAAAACTTGGGATATTGGTTGAGAAAAAAGTGTGTTTTGTATTTTCATTGAAGATCTTGGAAAATTGGTACATACTCATATGTTAATTAAATGTAAAACCATATGCATTGATACTTTTGTATATACTTTATTGCAAAAAGAAAAAAAATGAGAAAATAAAAGAAAAAATATATATATAAAAAAAATAGAAAAAGAAAGAAAAAGAAAAGCAATAAAAAGGGGACAAAATGCCCCAAAGTGAAGTCCAATAATAATCAATGCATATGAGTTGTGAAAAAAGAGAATGCATGAGTGTGTGAAAAAGTGAAGAATGGGTAGTTAGGTTAGCTTTTAAATTGTATAGGTTGTTATATAGGTTAGGTGGGAAGTTTAATTTAATCAAAGATTCAAATTTTAGTCCACCTATCCATATGCATCCTACCTTGACCCTAACCCCATTACAACCTTATGGAAAGACCTCATGATAATTGTATACATGCATGAAATAATTGTTGATTGTTAGATGAAAAACAAATCTTGGAAAGCATGATTAGGGGAGAATCGAGTGAATCAACCCCTATACACTTGAGTGATTAGAGCGGATACACATCCGGTGAGGGTTCAATTGCTCAATTACATGTTTTCACCTAGAATCATCACATTTCTTGCAAGTTTGTAAAATTCTTTAATAACTCAATTCAATTGTGGTTTGGCTTGGTTGTTAATACCTTTAGCCCTTATGCTTACATATGCCTTCTTGGAAATTGATTTATTTTGACCAAGCAATCGCATTCATTTAGATAGTTGCATGTAGGTAGATTGCATTTAGATAGTTTACATTGAATAAATGTTGATACCCTTTGTCTCTTTCTTGGTCTAGCATGAGGACATGCTTGGTTTAAGTGTAGGGAGATTTGATGCACCACTATTTCGTGGTACATTTTGTGCTTAATTTAGGTGGATTTCATCCATTATTCCCACATTTATTCAATGAAATAGCATGGTTTCATGATTTTCTCCTAATTTGTGCTTAAGTATGAAAACATGCTTTTTAGGCCCTCAATTTGCTAATTTTAATTTACTTTTGATTCCACTAGATGCCTTGATGTGTTTGTTAGTGAATTCAGGTTGAAAAGGCTAGGAATGGATCAAAGGAATGAAGAGAAAAGTATGCAAAGTGGAGAAATCATGGAAAATCAAGGATTTGGGATGCATTCATCGACGCGCACGCGTGGCAGACGCGCGCACGTGGATTTGAAGTCGCCAGGCGACGCGTACGCATAACCCACGCATATGCGTCGTAGCTCGAACGTGACTTCATTAAAGTGAAAACGCTGGGGGCGATTTCTGAGCTTCTCAGGCCCAAATCCAACTCATTTTCTAAGCCTATTACATGCAAAAAATAAAGAGGAGTCAAGGGGGAAGCACATAGTTTAGTTTTCATCATGCTTTAGTTAGTTTCTAGAGAGAGAAGCTCTCTCTTCTCTTTAGAATTAGGTTAGATGTAAATTAGAATTTCTTAGATCTAGGTTTAATTCATGATTTGATTTGCTTTTCCTTTCCAATTTCTTATTCCTCTACCCTTGCTTTCCTAGTTTAGCATTTCATTCCTTGTATTTGTTTATCTTGTTGTTGATGCACTCTTGTTTCTTCTATTTTCCTTTAATGCAATTTATGTTTGATTTTTTTTATTGTTGATTTGAATTGTTGTTGTTAATTTCCTTACAATCGGTAGTGTAGATTTACTTTTCTTGCAATTTTATCTTACTCTCCTTTTATGCCTTCCAAGTGTTTGATAAAATTTTTGGAAGGATGTTAGAGTAGATTTTTTCTCCTCTTGGTTTGGGTTGAGTAATTAGAGACACTTGAGTTATCAAACTCTTTTGTTGATTGATAATTGGAAATTGCTAATTGACTTGAATGACACTAACTCTAGTCTTCTTTAGAATTTGACTAGGACTTTTGGACTCAAATTGATTATCTCTACTTGACTTTCCTTCATAGTTAGAGGTTAACTAAGTGGAGCAATGGACAATTCTCATCACAATTGATGAGGACTTCTAATTCTCATTCCTTGCCAAGAGCTTTCTTAGTTATTAGTTTACTTCTTTTGCTATTTACATTTCTTGTCCCTTATTCAAAACCCCAAAATATACTTGTTCCATAACCAATAACAAGAACACTTCCCTGCAATTTCTTTGAGAGACAACCCGAGGTTTGAATCCTTAGGTTATTTTTATTGGGGTTTGTACTTGTGACAAACAATTTTTTGCATGAGAGGATTATTTGTTGGTTTAGAAACTATACTTGCAACGAGATTTCATTTATGAAATTCTAAACCATACGAAAAATCCGTTCATCAACCACCACCACCGCCTCCAGGGACATCCAGTTGTATTTTGGCGGCAATGCATATATTACTTTAATTTGTCCGATTCGACCACTCGATACTCAGCACTTCTGCGATTGCTGTAGTTCTTCACACCATGATTTACTGCATCTCTGCTTTTGAATCTGTGACTGACCCAAAACTCCATCCCACCGTCTAGGTTGTAATCGTCTTTCCCAGTGTTAGAAAATGGAGATTTCTCATGCATCGCGTCCAGAGCCAATGCATGATAGTGACTTTGTACATCTGGTAGCATCAGAATCGGAGAGGGAAAAGCAAAACATAGCGCACCGCTGCCTCAGTCGACGTCTCTAGTACAAACTCCTCCCCATTGTCATCTTCAGAGGAATCACTGTTGTTGCTATCCACAACATACTCTTCGTCGAAGTCTTCATCACCCACATTTATGTCTTCCACTGGACTAGCAACATGAATCTATAGTAGTGCGAGAGGTGGGTCATTTTGCACAAAGGTCGAGTGGACGGATCCACTGCCACCAACATCACCAACCTCGGCGAAAAGCTCCATCACTTGTTTTGCCATGATTCTCCCATAGATATCAAATATGAGTCGCACATGGTCGTTGCCCTAAAGCTGAAACAGGCGAAACCAAAAAACTCCATTACCCAACTGTTCTAGAAACCTATACCCCACCCTTCCGATCTCTTTTCTCCCTAAACCACTAAAGTTACTCAATATCAGACTCTTCGACTCGGACAACGAACTTACGTATCGAGTGTGAAATAGTAACGGATTATTACACTCAAATATCATTCCATTGTCACTGTTACTCATATGACAATTGGGATACACACAGACAACCACATATCCATTATTACGGTACATTTTTGCCTATTTTTTGGAAGAAAAATAGAAAAAAAAAAAAAGAAGATATGAAATGTATGTGGAGAATGCCAAAAGTTACACATTCTTTTATAGCGATTAGAAATTTGTCTTATTGTATTTCATTAAGCATTATAATTTAACACGTATCTCGTTTACGGTGTGTAAATGAGATATACACGTGTCATTCGCACTGTCTTATCGAAATAAGTCTCGTTTACACTGTAAACGAGATAAGTAATCCTAAGTATTTTCGTAATAATTTTTAAAATTATTTATTTCAGTAAATAAAATATTTTTTTAATTTATTTAAATAAAAAATTCTAATTCTTCTTATATTTTGTATTTTTCTTTTCGGATAATTGAAATATTTTATAAAAAAATATTAATTAATTAATTAATGTCCTATTTTCTTGGGTTCCTTTGTTTTTTATTCTCATCTTGCAATTCAGGGCTCCAAGAAAGGAAGAAAAAGGCATCAAAACACGAAAAACACAAAAATGCTGAGGGTCGCCGCAAAGAGGTTATTCGCGACGCCGGTGCCGTCGCAGGCGGTTAGGGTTCTGCGGCGATTTTACCACGAGAGGGTGGTAGATCACTACAACAACCCACGGAACGTTGGTTCCTTCGACAAGAATGACCCCACCGTGGGAACAGGTCTGGTTGGAGCACCAGCGTGTGGTGACGTCATGAAGCTGCAGATTAAGGTTGACGAGAAGACTGGCAAGATTGTTGATGCTCGCTTCAAGACCTTTGGCTGTGGCTCTGCCATTGCTTCTTCCTCTGTTGGTAAACCTTATTTGCTATTGCTGCCTCTTTTTTATTTTTTATTATTATTTTTCCCCAATTGGTTTCCGTTAGGTGCTTAATTTCTTGTAATTAAAATCATAATAATACGATTATGGTTTTGGATTTGATTGCCTATGAGCTGGGGATTTTTTTGAGAGAGCGTTTTTGGATTCCTGGTTTGTGAAGTTGAAGCCTTTTTAAGGTTTCAGAAGCTGGTTAAGTTCAGGGCATAGGCATTAGGAAGTTCGGAGTTGAAATTCTTGCGGAACGGGAGCTTGTGATTGTTACCACTTGCCACTGGTGTATATAGGGGTAGTGGCTTTAAAGGGTCTTATTCTGAGAAAAAGTTTTTGATTGTTGAATTGATTTATCATTGTTCATCCAACTTTGTCATCATTGCTAGATTGACATAAATCTTTTTGTTTTATGGTTTTTCTCTGGTTAGCTACTGAATGGGTAAAGGGAAAGCGTATGGAGGAAGTTTTGTCCATTAAGAACACGTAAGTATCTGCCTTGCAACTCTCTAATCAATGATATGTGTTCAATTGTATGGTAAACGTTTTATCATTTTAGAACCTTTTGTACTTATTTTTATTAATAATATGAAACATAATGAGTTAGGGTTAACAGAAGTTTATTCTGGTCATGAGTTATGACCAGTGTAATATATGATTGATTTTGCCGGTTGGGTGCACCATGCACGTATGGTATATGCTCTTGAGAATGCTGAGATTATTCACCAAATTAACAATGTTTTCTTGTCTAACACAGGTTGAGGTAGTTTATATTCCGCTATTCATCTGCTTGCTACTCTCTCTTAG
This sequence comes from Arachis hypogaea, assembly GCF_003086295.3. Lineage (NCBI taxonomy): Eukaryota > Viridiplantae > Streptophyta > Magnoliopsida > Fabales > Fabaceae > Arachis > Arachis hypogaea. The sequence continues at coordinate 97,403,239 of NC_092055.1, read as the reverse complement.
CCTATTGATTGTTGTAGAATTAATTTTATCTTTGGATGCTTCTTCAAGGCCTTTGGTTTCCATGACTTATACCATCTCATTTTTTTAATCTGCCTCATTCTAGCTTGTTATTTCTTCATTCTTAATGATTCCTGTCTGCTATTTTGAGTTTTTGGAGTGACAAATGTTTGATGTCCTGCAGCGAAATTGCAAAGCATCTTTCACTTCCGCCAGTTAAGCTTCACTGCAGCATGCTTGCTGAAGATGCGATTAAAGCAGCTGTCAAAGACTATGAAGCTAAGTGCGCTAAGACAAACGGAGAGGAAACAACAACCATAGAGAAGGTTGCCACAACTTGATCTCTTCTACTCCTAGAATGGTGATGTAAACAATCATTTTTTTTTTTCTTTCTAAAGCAACGGTTTAGTTATTTGCATGTGACCTCAAGGTTACGGGTTCAATCCATAGAAACAGCCATATCAGGTTAGACTGCAAACATTACACCCTTTGAGTGTGACCCTTCCTCAGACCGTGCGTTAATGCAGGATTTTGTGCACCGGGCTGCCCTTTTTTTTTCCCTTAATGTTTATGTGTTGTACATCGTTAGAAACACCTCTAGTTCTAACTCTTTCTTGGTTTGGGCTTCTCACCTGTATTCTCACAATTCAGTAATTACTTTTGAAGCTGCTAGGCTATGGTTTGTTCTTTGTTGGCTCCATGCTTTGTACTTAATATTGGCGAATCATGTTTGAGCAGTTAAATTTCTTATCGCCATAACTTATGTATGCATACACAATAAAATAGCATGATATTCATTTTCCCACTCCCTTTAGCCATAGAATTGTCTCTATTATTTCTAAGTAAATTTATTAGCAATAACACTTAGTTTAAGTGCTCGAGTGAAGGACGTATGCAAAGGTACGAGACTGAAGAATAAAGTGACCTCAGACATGGCACCGTTTTACTTGTAGTCGAATAAAACTTAATGGTGATTGTTGATCCATTGTAAAATAAACCTTCCAATTAAAGTGCATGATCACAGAGCCGGATTCAAAGGCAGCTTATATTTGATAGCATTATCAAGACAGACACGCCATTGAAGATAAGCACCGCACATTATGATCAAGTTATTACTATTCAAAGTCTTCTTTTTTCCTTCTCCAGTAGGAAATGATTTAATATTTGTCCACAAGGTGGGAAAAAGATAAGATGACGTAAGCGGAGACAATGGTTTTTGGAATTGGAAATATCCCATAATTATTACCGGAAACAAAATGTAAACTATTATTTCTCGTCATTGGCATCTCTAAATCACATCAACGTTGAAGGGGTTACAAGGTTTCCACTTTCTTACTGTTTTGAACATTTAGTTCCATTTTCGCCGAGTAGAAATGCGAAAACAAAAATTACAAGATTTCCCCTCGCTATGTCTGCAAAAACGAGGCAAATCATTTAGACCATTTTCGTTTCTGCTGACTTCGAAAATGAAGTAGAAATACTTTCTCATTTTTGCATATAATAACTGTGCAAACCAGGAAAAAAATATTATCCCGTTTGCTCCATTGGTGAATGCGAAAACCAAGTAAAAATACACCCACCGTTTGAGTTTTTGTAGCCTGCGAAAATGGGAAGATAATTCGTATAAATAGCGAAATCCTTGCCTACATTACAAGTTGAAATCCAGTGGAAAGCATGTTAGAGAGAGAAGCTATTTTCTAGGTGAAAATTAGAGAGGAGTTAGTTTGTTAGAGAGCATTGAAATAAGATGATAAGCAGCAAAAAATTAAGAGAAAAAACTCTAAAAGGCAGAAATTATTTTTAATATGAAAATGGAGATGGTGTTTTGGTTGAATATTGATATTTGGAGTGTATTAGAGTATTGTGGAAATCATTCCACACGCCCCACGTGTTTCAACACGCCCTCCACGTGTTGGCCAATACGTTGCCACGTGTTCAACACGCCCCCACGTGTTGGCCAGGATGCTGTCACGTGTCCACGCTCCCATGTGTTGCAACACGCCCCCACGTGTTGTTGATTTCTCACCTACAAAATTCACAAATATGTAATTATACCAAATAATCACATTTCCAAAAAAAAAACACCAATATTTTTTCCATATAAAAAAAAAATCAGCCTCTAAAAGGTGTTTGACAATTATTTTAAAAGATAATGAGACATTCAATAAGAAAATATTTTTTTTGTTTCTAATCTTTATTTGTATGAGATTGATTTTTTGTTAATATTTTCTCTCTTTATTAATGGAATAAGTTTAGATGGCATATTAAATTGTTAATTTATCCATTAAGAATTAACTAGGATTAATAAAATCTTTTTTTCGTTAGAAATCTCGTCTTTTAATGATAATTGTTAAGGTAGTTTAGTTTTTATTTTATTTTTTTATTAGAGTTAAGTGCGATTTTGGTCCTAAGATATAAGTCGAAAAATTTTTTTGTCTCCAACCTTTTTTTGCATATAAAATCGTCCTTTTTACTTAAATATTCAAATTTTGGACCAAATTACTCATAACAAAAAAATTATAAAAAAATAAGAGAAAGAGAATATTTCTGCTCCGGAGAAGGGAAGAAGAAGAAGAAGAGGGAAGGAAAGAAGAACAAGAGGATGTCCACAGTCCACCTCTGTCTCTGCTTCCGCCACCACCTCCGTACAATTTTGGTCCATAAGGTAAGGACGATTTTAAAACTAAGTTAAATATTAGGGACGATTTTGTATGTAAAAAAAGGTTTGGGATGAAAACAATTTTCGGCCTATACTTTAGGGGACAAAATCATACCCTTTTTATTACTTTTTTCAAATATATTAGCTAAATTTACTGTGTAAAACTAAGAAATCTTAATGTTTTTAAATTGTTTTTACTTATAAAATTAATAGAGAATATATTAGTGATTAACGTATCACATAAGTATGTTTTGAAGAGAGACCATTGATAGAGAAACTAACCAGTCTCACGAAGTTAAATATCAAAGACCGAAAAAAAACAATTTTTTTTTGTTCAAAAATCTCATAGTCCTTCAAAAAAATGATCAGGAGTTGAATATTCACTCTAAAATTAATTAACAAATATATTATTAGACATCTAAACAAACATATTAGTATTCCATAATTTTATTTAATCAACATAAAATGTTTAATCTTTATGTTTGTGTAATTAGTAGAAATATAAACTTATAGGATATTATACAAGGATTATTTATTTTTATGTTTGTTTAAATTAGTTGAGATAGAAACTTGTACGAAATTATGCAACTATTATCTTTTACTTGCTAAAAAAATACCGGTTAAAATATGCAATTTATTTACTAAGATTGACGGAAATGGTATAGTCACGACCCATGTGAATTGGAGACAGACACACCTGGAGCCTTGCCTCTATGTCGGGCCATGGGGTTCAGGAGGGTGTATAACATTTCAAGCTGTACAACGTCAAGAAGACATGGCTGAAGACTTGCCTGAGAAATATGCTGCTATATGCACCACTTGACATGCTGATGACTAACAAGTGTAGTGCCACCATGCATATTAATTAGTGTTATATCCTTAGCTTGATTGGTGGTCCGCTGATGACTGACAAGTCTAGTACCACCATACATATTAATTAGTGTTATATCCTTAGGTTGATTGGTGGTCTACTAATGACTGACAGGTCTAGTGCCACCATGCATATTAGTTGGATCCCATTACTACTTAACTTGAAGAGGTGTCGGTCATACTTATGCAGGTCGGCGATGCTTGCATGGACATACCACTCTCTATGCATGACTATCAATTTTAAGGTTGGTGACTTAGCCGGATGTATCTTATCCCCATTCTACTACCTTGGATACATCATAGATTCCTGGACTAGTTTTCCTGAACAGAGACACATTGATATTTCTGCTAACTCTGAGGTATGGATATGATTTTTTTATATCTTGTGGATATTCATGTTTTTACATCAATGTTAAAAACTTTTTTATCGTTTTGCATTCTCAGGTTGGGTGAGTTGCTACAGCAGCATAGAGATAAAATGGGATAGATACTGCAAAAATAGAGGCTTTAGTTGGACTTCTTCCTATTTCACAGGATACATCGGTGTTGATACATGTTCTTCCCGAAGATTGCCCAGATCATGGGTCGGCTTGTGTTCCTTGGACCCATCTAAAAATGGAGGCACACACAGGCATACACCAATGCGATGCATAGACAGGGAAATGTGCAACTTGATGTAAAGCAAGAAGATGATGCTGAGGACTACCGACAAGAGGAGCCAAACAAGGGAGGGAAAAATCGAGCAGGAACTTCTCAATCATCTCAGCATTAGAGCCACTTGGTGTATGAAGCTAGGTCATCACTAGGGGCAACTCAACAATATGATGACATAGGCATTGAAATGGATGAATTGTTCGATGTGGCATGCGTTTCCAAGGAGGAGCTTCAGCAACTAGCTTCCAAGTAACACTAGGAAAAAGACTCGTAGTTAGCCCAACAGTTGTTTACACAGCCTCCAATCCCATCATCCACGTCAGAGTGGACTCCACTAGCATAGCCCTAACGTCACCTCGAGGCAATAGTACAGGATTCAAGTCATTCTTTAACTTCTGGACACCTCAATTGAATGATGTAAAATTGTTTGGCTTTTCCGCTCTAAGATCACAACCAGATCACCTGCAGCCAATTCAATCACTACAATATCACGCATAGCCAGTTCCACCACAAGTAGAACGGCCTAGGCACGAGACACAACCACCTGGATGTGGGATCCACGGAGTGCTAGGAGATGGTCGTGGTAGAGGTCGTGGCAAATAGTAGTTATCCATAACGTTTAGGTTGTTTTCTTTTTGGATTTGATGTAGGAGTCTTTATTGGTTGTAATTTTATTTTGGACATTTTGCTTTATTTAAATCTAGACTAATAGTTTAATCTCAAGCTTGTTTTAGGGTAATATTAATTAGAATTTGCTTTTGTAACTCAAGTAATCATCCTCTTCATTGAATATTAAACACGGTAATATAACATTTAAAGCCAGTACAAACAACAAAAAATAACGACAAAGTGTAACACCCCAATTACCCTAAGCCTTACCTCTAGCCGTAAAGCAAATGTTAATCAGAGGTTACGACAGTCCTAAGGCTTATACATATTTATATATAGAAGGAAATAATATATTCTAGAAGCCCGATGAAGGATTAAGCTCAAAGACAGATTTACAAACGCGCGAGACATTCACACGAAGCTAACGCATACGATACAAAGCATAAGTATAAGAGAATAAGAAAATATATATAAATATAAGAGTATAATAATCATAGAGAACTAGCCGTGACTTGCGGAGTTTAAGCCGACTAGTTATAGATAGAAAGATACAGAGTTTTTGAATTAAAACAGCTTATACAACCTATCTCTCAAATAAGCCTCTAAGGCCATAAAGATAAATATACAAAAAGTGAGAGAATACTATGACAAAAGTATAACAGAAATAAATAAGGAACGAACCATACTCCGCTCTGTCACCATATCCGCAATCTCACCGAAGTAGATTACGACCTGCATCTGAAAAACAACAACAAAGTATGGAATGAGAACCAAAGGTTCTCAGTATGGTAACAGTGCCCAATGATGTAAGATGTAAGGCTCCGGGATGCCGAAGGCAATCCTAGAACTTCACATCACATACGGATATTCAAGCTTAGAACAAAATAAATAAATATATAAAGAACTTAAACCATAAACCAGGGTTGTCTAAACCTAGGGGAATTCTAACTAATACTGATCACACCGCTGTATCCCATAGCCGTCGCCAACCTAACCTCCGTGCGATCCCATCGCCACCGCCTACCTAACCTCCTCAGCACCAGACAATCACAATATAAGTACAAGCAAGTAAAACACAAGTAGAAGTATATAGAACAAGTAATTCAAGTAAGCAAATAGGCATGTTATTCATTTAGGCATACAATTATAAGTCGGCAAAGCATACAAGCAGATAGAAAATGCACATGATGAATGTCTATCCTATTGGCTCGTGATATCACTTGTCGGTCCATAAATGCCAACCCGACACATCCTTTTGGATGTCACTTTTCTGCCGCACCCACGAACATAGTGTCGGACACACTCTATTGACCCACGGATATAGTGCCGGGCACACTTGCATGCATAACCCAAGGATATAGTGCCTGGCGCACTCTTGCAGCAGAAAAGATTATCAATCATAAGTCAATCTCAGGGACATAATTCCCTGCACACAGTCATACTCAACCCGAGGATATAGTGCCTGGCACACTCTCATTATTCAATAAGATCATCATCCCAAGGATATAGTACCTGGCACACTTTCCACATTCAACAAATCCATCAACAACCCCAAATCATCACCAGTCATTACCATTCCTCATCTCACATCTCCTTCAATTATCCATTTTCAGCATTCCAAGGATATAGTGCCTGGCACACTTTACCTCAATAAACATCAAGCTCATAATACCCATCATCAGTTCTTAATTCCATTCCGAACTCATTAGTTTCTCAATTTCTCAATTCATTGTCAGTACTCGCCAAGTTCACTACTCTTCCTTCTCTCTCAACCACACTCATCCTCCATACCCCAGAAACCTAAACCTCCGTTTGCTAACTTTTCAAAAAATTACCAAATAAAATCCTCCTAGGACCTTTCCCATATCCGATACCCGAAAATAAGCCCAAGAGTCTTAAAATGGTGTTATAGAAGCTTACAACCTTGTTGGGAAGGTAGAATAGTTGAAGAACAAGTAAAATTTGATAAACAGGGCGTGTGCGGCCGCACAGGGGTGTGTGCGTGCACACGCCCAGGGGATTTTAAAATGTGTGCGTACGCATAGAGGTGTGCGTATGCACAGATATTAACTTTCCCAACTTGTGCGTGCGCACAGAGCTGTGCGTGCGCACAGGTTGTAAACCCTCATTGGTGTGTGTGCGCACAAGCTGTGCTAGCGTTGCAAACAGCACGCCCATCCCTGCCTGTGCGCACCGTGCGCACAGGTCTAAAATCTCGCAGGGTTGTGCGTGCGCACAAGGCGGTGCGTGCGCACATACCAAAAAGCACAAAATTCTGCAACTCTTCAAAAATTCAGATTTCGACACCAATCTTTGAATGATCATAACTTCCTTTACCAAATTCTAAATTTTACAAACTTTATATCAAATCGAAGGGTTTTCAATAATCTTTAATTATAAACCAAATTCAACAAATTTTAAAAGCCAAGGTAAAAGTTATGATCAGACAAAGTTCACCAAAAATCCATTTTTACCAAAAATCACAAATCCTTAGCTTCACCAAAATTCACAATTCAAGCCAAACTAATCATACCCTAAACAATACCAAAACAACATCAAGGTCCATACCAAATATTTTTCAACCACTTCAACCATTCAATCATATAAACCATTTAATACTCACCTCATCCAACTCTAAATTCAATCTAACATCACATCCAATTTCCTTAATACCACCATTCAAATTCTCAACAACCATAACAAATCTCATCATTCAATATCTCAATTTATTAACTTTTAAACAATCATCTCTCCACTTACCAACAACATCAATAGGCATTCATAATCATCAACCATATCACAAACCTCCATCAACAACAATAAGTCTCACATTCATCATTATCCTTCATAATAATTAAAATACCAATAATCATCATCAAATCATATAATCATTATCATTATTATTCCAACTCCTTCCACACAACACCACCACAACATCAATCAATCCCCATCAACATGCATACACCACAATATTAATTCAAACAACCATACATCTAATTCAGTCCTATCCTATGGGCCACTAGCCTAAGTATCCATGAACATTACAAATTACACAAAAGAAATCGAAACCATACCTTGACCGATTCCCAAGCACTCCAAACACCAAAATGAAACCACCAAACTTGATCCAAAGCCTCAACCAACTCCAACAAACACCAAGGCTCAAACTAACAACACATATATATCCAAAATCAAAACCTAAGATATATAAAACAACTAAACACAAGGATTTAGTAGAACTTTACCTTATCCAATGTGAGTAGAGATAAAATCCAATAATTACTCGCTACTAGAGATCATCTAAACAACCAAAACCACAAAATCTACTCAAAAACAAAACATGAAAATGCACAGAATCTAGGGCTGGAAACTGGGAATTAGAATGCAATTCTTTACCAGATTTTCTTGAATAGAATTGAAGAGCTCGTCAAGAGCTTTGCGTGGCTGCAAACGGCTCGTCAATCGAAGCTCCGGATCAAAAGTTATAGCTCCCGAAAGGTGGAGGTGAATAGTAACCACTCCCTCCTTCCTCTCATCTCTCAAACCGCGGCTCCCTCTCTCTTTGGGCTGGGAAATGAGCTCCAAGCTCATTAATTAGGGCATATATATGTTGGACTTGGGCCCATTTGGGCTCGATCCAACCCGCTAAGCGTTTTAGGTCCGTTTGGTCCACTTTGAGCCAAAACTTTTAAGATTAGTGTCTGGTTTTCGATTCTAAATTATTTTTAACTTTTCAAAACAATAAATCCATTTCATAATATTATTTTCCTCAAAACATAGTACCGAACAGGCTTAAACCGGTTCAACCGGTCCGATTGCTAGTTCTCGGTCTTTCTCAGAAAATACATTTTCTGACTCCGAAAAATTCATTGAAACCAAATTTCGCCTTTATATCAAATTAAAACTTCTAAATTTTGAATCTATTTCGGGCACTAAAATTATTATTTTTATAAAAGTGGTTTTGCGTGAAAACCTCGGGTTCTTACACAAAGTATGGCTCCTCCAAGTCTCCATAAATCTGAGTGATTGCTTTTTGTTTTTTTATCTAAGCCTTCCTATATGATGCCTTGAACTTGTAACTTTCCTCCATAGAACCTGGAATAGGGATGGCAATGGGTCCCCATAGGAGCGGGAAGCTCCCCTCCCCCTTCCAAAACATGTCCCCGTCCCCGCGACGAGTAACGGGGACCCCATATCCACCCGAGACTGGGGTCTCCGTGGATATCTGCGGATTTTTATAAAAAATAATAAAAATAAAAAAAAATAAAAAATAAAATAATTCTCAATTGTCATTACAAATATAATTTTTATTATCTTCAAATACTTAACAACAATAAACAACAAACATCTCTACCAAACATATTCAAAAAGCAACCAAACATATCCATAAAACTAAAAAAATATAATTCATCACATTGTAAAAACGTAATTCTCAAGCCTTCTTTCAACCTGTGATGATAGTGATGGTATATTCGATTTGTTTGAATCTTACGTCGAAGAAAAGAAAATAATTAAAAATTAAAAGTTAAAATTGGAATAATTCACAAAAAATCATAGAGATAACAGAAATCAAATCACAAGAATTACAAAATTTCAAAGAAATCACAGAAATCAAATCACAGACAATCACATAAATTATAGAAATATAAATTATAATGAACATAATCAAAATCACAGAAAAAATCAGAATCAAAACAATTCACAAATCACAGGCGTAGAAATCACTAAATTTCAAGGAAATCATAGGCAATCACATAAATCACAAAAATATAAATTATAATGAACAGAATCAAAATCACAGGAATAATCAGAATTAGAAATATAAATTTTAATTAATATAAGTCACATAAATTAGAATAATGCTATAATAATTAACAAATTCTTCAAAGTAAATTAAATTTACAGAGATAATATGATAGATCGACGACTTACAGGAGGGAAGAGCAGTTGACAGCGAAGATCGAAGAAGATGCAAAGATTGGTGAAAAGGCTCTAATGGCGAAGAGGCTCTGATGCGATATTACTGCCTCGGCTAGCGAGGCACGGTGACGACATTCTTCTCAACTGGCGAGGCGCGTTCTCTTTGACTAGCCATGCACGACAACGACGTTCTCCATGGGATAATTGATGAGACTCAAGCATGCAAGGAGAGAGTAGGAGCTTGGCGTTAGTGGGGAGGGGTAGGAGATGGTGGATGGCGATGGTGATTGATAGTGGTGAGACCATGAAAGGAGAGGGAGTTTTGCTGAGGATTGAGGACTGAGGAGAGAATAAGCTTCAGAGTCACGAATAAGGCTAAGGTTTTCAACTTATATATATATAACCAGGGAGTATTATTGTGTTTTCGTATATACAGGGATTAAACAGATACCCACGAGGTAGGGACCTCTATTCCTATCCCTGTCCCATATAATAAACGGGTCTCTGTCCCCCCGTCCATGCAAGTACAAAAATCCCCAATATCCGTCCCCGTAGGGGAGTTTATCATCCCTAGCCTTGAAGTACCCTTATCAAAACAGATATATTACCTTATATCTTAGGAAAGATTATCTTGCAGATAAGATTGCTATCTTGAGATATAGTTGCTGCCAAATATGTATGTTATTGACAGAGAAAAAATGTCGGTAAAGATTTTCACAAAAAATTCGCGTTGCAAGTATAGTTCTAAACCGACAACTAAACCTCAGTCAATGTTTAAATTGTTTGTCACATAAGCAAACCCAATAAAATTAACCGAAGTATTTAAACCTTGGGTCGTCTCTCAAGGAATTGCAGGGAAGTATACTTATAATTGGTTATGAAAAAGTATTTTTGGAGTTTTTGTGATAAGAGACAAGTAATGTAAATAATAAGGAAATAAAATAACAACTAAGGAAAAGTCCTAGCAAGGATTGAGAATTGGAATTCCTATCCTCATTATCATCATCAATTGTGATGGTAATTTCCTTTTGCTTTTACTTAGTTAACCTCTAACAATGAAGGGAAGTCAAGTGAGCAAAATCAACTTAAGTTCACAAGTCCTAATCAAAGACTAGATTTAATGAAGCCTAAGCCAACCAGCAAGTCTCAATCACCAATCAACAAAAGAATTTTGATAACTCAAGAGTCTCTAATTGATCAATCCAAGTTAAGAACATAAAAATATAATTAAAAATTCAACCAAACATTTTATCAAACACTTGGAAGGCATAAAATAAAAACATAAAAAATTAACAAGGTGTAGAAAAATCTAAAACTAGCCAAAGCAAAGAAATAACAATAACAAAGCAATTGAACAATAACAAATGTGAAACATAAATTGCATTAATGAAAATTGAGAGTAACACCTGAACTCATAAACTAAATTAGCAAAATAAAGGAATCAATGGGAGAAGTAAATAACTAAAGTACTAGAACAAATAAAAGTAGAAGAAAACTAAACTAAAGCAAGATGGAAAGCTGAATTGGAGAAGAAATAAACCTAAAAACTCTAAAATCTAGAGAGATGAGAGCCTCTCTCTAAAAAACTACATCTAAAACCTAACTAATATGAATGAATGTGTGAATGATTGATTGATCCCTTCCAGCTTCACTCTGCAGCCTCTAATCTTCACTTTCGAGCTTGAAACTGGACCAAAAAAGCAGCCCAGAAATCGGCCCGAGCGTTTTCTGTTTAATGCAGCACGTGACGCTCTGTCACGCGTACGCGTCAGCCACGTGTACACGTCGCTGGTCTTTTTCACTGTCCACGCGTAGGTGTCGGCCACGCGTGCGCGTCGTATGTCTGCTGCACCAGTCACACGTACGCGTCATCCATGCGTACGCGTCATCCATGCGTACGCGTTGCTGCTAGCTTCTCATAACTTCAATTTCTTGTGTTCCTTCCACTTTTGCATGCTTCTTTTCCATCCTATAAGCCATTCATACCCTATAAAACCTGAAAATACTTAACACACATATCACGGCATCGAATGGTAATAAGAGAGGATTAAAATCAGCGAATTTAAGGCCAAAGAAGCACATTTTTAATCATAGCACAAAATTAGGAAGGAAAATGTAAAAAATGCGAATTCTATGAATAAGTGTGAGAATAATGGATAAAATCCACTCAATTCAATACAAAATAAACCGTAAAATAGCAGTTTATCAATTATACCTCGTACTTGCGAATCTCCCAATATCTAAGGCTTTGCTGATAAGCAACCTGAATACTTGATAAACTGCTATTTTACGGTTTATTTTGTATTGAATTGAGTGGATTTCATCCATTATTCTCACACTTATTCATATAATTCGCATGTTTTACATTTTCCTTCCTAATTTTGTGCTATGATTGAAAACATGCTTATTTGGCCTTAAATTTGCTAATTTTTAATCATCTTTTCTTACCATCGATGTCTTGATATGTTTGTTAAGTATTTTCAGGTTTTCTAGGGTAGGAACGGCTTAGAGAATGAAAAGGAAGCATGCAAAAGTGGAAGGAACACAAGAAATTGAAGTTTGGAGAAGCTGGCAGCGACGCGTACGCATGGATGACGCGTACGCGTGACTGGTGCAGCAGACATACGACGCGCACGCGTGACTGATGCCTACGCGTGGCCAATGAAATGTCCAGTGACGCGTACGTGTGATAGAGCGTCACGTGATGCATTAAACAGAAGACGCTGGGGGCAATTTCTGGACTACTTTTGGCCCAGTTTCAAGCCCAAAAGTGAATATTAGAGATTGCATAGTGGAGCTGAAAGGGGGAATCAATCATTCACACATTCATTCACAATTTTAGGTTTAGATGTAGAATTCTAGAGAGAGATGCTCTCTCCTCTCTCTAGGCTTTAGGGTTTTAGTTTTAGTTCTTCTCAATTTCAGATTTCTACCTTACTTTAATTTAGTTTTCTTCTACTTATATTTGATCTACCTTAGTTATCTTCTCTTGTTGATTTCTTTCACTTTGTTGCCTTCATGTTATGCATTCTTGCTACTCTTGATCTTTATTAATGCAATTCATGTTTTTATGTTATTAATGCTTTCTTTAATTTGTGTTATTGATTCCTTGCAATTGTTGGTCTTAGATTTTACATTCTCTTATTACTTTTCTATTGCTTTTATTTTGTGCCTACCAAGTGTTTGATAAAATGCTTGGTTGGATTTTAAATTACTTTTCTATGTTCTTAACTTGGATTGATTATTTAGAGACTCTTGAGTTATCAAAAGTCCTTTGTTAAATGGTAATTGAAGATTGTCGGTTAGCTTGAATTTCACCAAATCTAGTCTCTCACTGTGAGTTGACTAGAACTTGTGAACTCAAGTTAATTATATGCACTTGAACTTCCTCCATTGGTTAGAGGTTAACTAAGTGAAGGCAATTCACATTTACCATCACAATTGACAATGATAATAAGGATAGGACTTCTAATTCTCTTCCCTTGCTAAGAGCTTTCTTAGTTATTAATTTATTTTCTCGCCATTTTACATTCTTGTTTCTTATTACAAAACCTAAAAATATGCTTTTCCATAACCAATAATAAATACACTTCCCTGCAATTCCTTGAGAGATGACCCGAGATTTAAATACTTCGGTTAATTTTATTGGGTTTGTATTCGTGACAAACAATTTAAACATTGATTGAGGTTTAATTGTCGGTTTAGAACTATACTTGCAACGCGATCATTTTTTGTGAAAATTTTTATCGACAATTTTTCTCCGTCAAGTTTTTGGCGCCGTTGCTGGGGAATTGCAAACGTGTGCCTTATTATTGGTTATTGTACATATTTTCCTTTTGCTTATTTGTTAGTTTTTGTTAGTTTTAGGACTTTATTATTTATTTTCTATTAGCTTTTGTTTTTATTTGCTACTATGAATTCTCACCCCGTTGGCTATGAGTTTGGTTCAAATTGTGTTGTAGGGAATGGAAGCCACAATGAGAACATGCATCAAGGATGGGACAATCTAAGATGGGAGGAGCCACAAGGATTTGATCAACCCTCTTGGCAACAACCTCCTCCAATGTACTATGAGCAAGAACTATTCCATAACGCATACCAAGACAATGGTTATAGTGGACCTCTTCGTGACAATCAACAACCTCCACCATACACCTATGACCCTTATCCCCCACAACACAGCTTTCAACCATACTCACAAGTCCCATTTTACCAAACACCTTTGTATGACCCTAATCCTTATCCACCATACCATCCACCATATGAACCATACATAGAGCCACCCCAATTCCAACCCAATTACTCCTAAGAACCACCACTTCAATATACACCACCTCCAATGTATGAAAATCTTCAACCACAATATGAATTTTCTTTTCCACCACAACCCTCCATAGGAGAATGTTAATATCCATTAATCCAAGAGCACTATGATCCTACTTATGATAGCCAAATGGAACAAGAGCCAATGGATCGTCTCAAGGAAGCAATGGGTCAACTTCAAGCAACCATCCGTCAAAAGTTCGACCCATGGGACTCATGCAACGTGATAATTTTTTGTAAAAACCTTTACTGACAATTTTCTCCGTCAGTACTCCATCTACAACTAGTTGCATAATACTTGCATTTGCAGTGGTACTTCATCTGATCAGACTCAATAAATGTCCACGACCTCAATGTAAATCTCCATCACTCGTTGCGCTACACTCTTCCTATGAATTTCGAATATAGCATAAACATACTCGTCATCTTTAAGCCAAAATACTTTATAACACACTTTATGACATTTATAGACAAACATAAATTGATATCCTATTTTTCTTGTGTTTTCTTTCTAATAAGCCCATGTTCACCAGAATCAAACTTTTCAATTCAATCAACGATTGCAATTGTCATGTTTGCATTGTCATTCTCTCATTGCATTCAAAGGATGCACCATTATCGTTGCGTTTAATTGTTGCATTTGGATAAACAACAACATTCAGTAGCTATTTTTTTGAGAAATTTAAGGGAGAGAGAGAGAGAGAGACGGGTGAAGAATGCATGTGAGATTGAGACGTGATGAATTTTTTATACTGCTCTGGTATTTATAGGCAAGTATTGTGTACGTTACTACTTCTATTTTCATAAGTATCAAATCTGAAAATGGAAGCCCATCTTTGCTATCATGAGGCACGAAAATAGAAACACTTTGCTCCCTATTTTCGCTGACAGTAGAAATTACAAAAATGGTGTCTTGTTTTTACAATCATCAGAAGCAAAAATGTAAAAAGAATGCCCTTTGTATTCACTATTATCACATGAGAAAATTTTACAATATTTGTTTTTGTTGTTACAGTCTGCAAAAGTAAAACCAAATGTTCAATTTGGTAAAATTTGAATAGTTCGATTTTTTTTATTAAAGAATAGATTTTTTTAAATAAAAAATCCTAATTTATCAGTTTTAATTATTAAATGAATTTAATTTTTACATGCACCACAGAAGTTTTGCTTCATTGTTTAATAAAATAATTTATTTTTAAATTTTTGAAAAATTATGAATCTCATAATTGGATAATTATATCATTTTTTTACATTATTAAGTGTATAAAAATTAATTTGTTTATTAAATATGTATCATAAGTAACTTACAGAATCATGGCTTAACAAATTGTAATCTTTAATCTTAGAATGTCCATCAATGTTCCTCAAACTCCTCTGAAGCAATTTTTCTCTATAAAAGAGTAAAGAATAAAATTTATATTATTCTATATGAACTATTTAACTCAATCAAAGTGGCCAACAAAACAAACAAACGAAAAATAATAATCAATTCTATATGAACTAATTAACTCAACGAATTATGAAAATTAATCATTCTGTAATTTCAATTCATATTTTAAGAAATTCACTTCACTGACAAGTTTTATTAGCAAGTCATTTCTTCTTCTATCTTTTGCACTCATCAACCAAATTAACCAAAAAATAACAAATAAATATTTCGACATTATAATCACCTTCTTCCACTTTTATTGACGAAATAATCTTTTATTTCAACCGAAGAAAAAGGGATTTTTAATAGTCATTGTTACTTTCAAAATCAATCAATGTTTAAGCTACCGTATACCAAATTGAAAGGCCATCTCTAGTTCATGACTTAGAACTTGTATTTATTGACATTGAGAATGCATAATGCAGCTAGGTTGGTGTATATTAATTGATGCAAGCTAAGCTAATGTATTTGTTTCATGCTACAAAAATATGCATCTTGTTGCCTATAAATTAACGAGTTAAAATAATTTCAAAGAATAGCAAATCAAGTTTTCTCAGAGAACAGCAGATTAGAGAATAGAAAAAAGCAGCAAAATAATTTACTAACTAAAATTAAAATCTAACAAAACTGTAATGTATTAAATCAAAGAACACCAACATGAGTTTTTTCAAAAACCTGAAAACGAAAGAACAGAAGAAGAAGGAGAAGGAGAAGAGAAGGGAGAGGGGTTTCTCGTCGGTGGTGGTTCGGTGCAAAATGAGGAGCACCGAACAGATGACCGCAATAAGATGACCGCGCCAAAGAAGAGGAGAACACCGCCCGTCGCCCGTGGAGGAGAGTACCGCGCAGTCGCCGTATGTGGAGGAGTGCACCGCGATCGAGCTGCTGTCACCATTAGGAATTCCTTGATTGGCAGAGGAGAAAGGGCGTGTGCATTGCAGTGGGTTATGTTAGGGCTTAGTGTGTGCGTGCAATGAAGCACATTTGTTCTATTTTTGTTTAAGTTATTTTATTGAAAAAATAATTGGTGGGAATATGATTAATAGTTTTCCTCTAAAATTTTAGGCAAATTTTTATAAATGTTATTTGTTCAATTTTTTCACAACCCTTAAAAAATATATTTTTATTTAAAAATTTTGTCTTAAACTTTTTATATGGTAACATTTTGTAAATATTGTTTTAGATATCAAAGACAACTATTTTTATGGGTAGCCAAAATTTTGTTATCTTTGTCTTACTAAAAGACAACTCGTCAAAAATATTATTTTTGCCTAAGATAATTTTTATTAAACGTTACTTCGAATAAGAATTATTTTAGGTAAAAAATATTATAGTGTGAGTAGTATTCTTCAATCATTTTCAAAATATCATCTTATTTTTGCACCCACTTGCCTTCATTATTCCTCAACTTTTCAATGCGTTTTGGTTTCTATCTCTCTTTATAGAGAATTCTAAGACGAACGCGTGGTCGCTGACGGCTCGTCAATCGGAGCTCCAGATCAAGAGTTATTAAGAATTGAAATTTGTGATAAGGGTTTGTGGCTCTTCCCCTTGTTCTTCCCCAAAGCAGCTTGAATCCTAATTATTTAGGACAAGGAAGCTGAAGCTTATGTTTTTAATAGACTGGGTTGGGCCATGGGCCCAATATGGGTTTAGTTCGTTCAATTTGGTCCGTTCGGTTTAATATTGGCCCAAATTTTTTAAAATTTGTGTCAAAATTCTTATTTTAATTAGTTCTATCTCATTAAATTATAAAATTCTATTTTTTAATTTTTCTGATTAATAATTAATTTATTAACTAATTATTTACTAATTTTTGTGAATTTTACAAATTTCAATTTATTTTTTAAGAAATCTACTTCACTGACAAGTTTTATTAGCAAGTCACTTCTTCTTCTATCTTTTGCACTCATCAACCAAATTAACCGAAAAATAACAAATAAATATTTCGACATTATAATCACCTTCCTCCACTCTTATTGACGAAATAATCTTTTATTTAAACCGAAGAAAAAGAGATTTTTAATAGTCATTGTTACTTTCAGAATCAATCAATGTTTAAGCTACCGTATACCAAATTGAAAGGCCATTTCTAGTTCATGACTTAAAACTTGTATTTATTGACATTGAGAATGCAGAATGCAGCTAAGTTGGTGTATATTAATTGATGCAAGCTAAGTTAATGTGTTTGTTTCATGCTATAAAAATATGCATCTTGTTGCCTATAAATCAATGAGTTAAAACAGTTTCAGAGAATAGCAACTCAAGTTTTTTGAGAGAACAGCAGATTAGAGAATAGCAAATCAGAAAATAGCAAAATAATTTACTAACTAAAATTAAAATCTAACTAAACTGTAATGAATTAAATCAGAGAACAGCAACATGAGTTTTTTCAAAAACCTAAAAATGGAAGAACAGAGAAAGAGGGAGAAGGAGAAGAGAAGGGAGGGAGATTTCTCGCCGGTGGTGGTTCGGTGCAGAACGAGGAGCACCGGGCAGATGATCGCAAAATAAGATGACCGCGTCGTCACCTGTGGAGGAGAGCACTGCGCAATCGCCGTACGTGGAGGAGTGCACCACGATCGAGCTGCTGTCGCCGTTAGAAATTTTTCGATTGGAGGGGAGATAGGGTATGTGCATTGCAGTGGGTTATGTTAGGGCTTAATGTGTGCGTGCAGTGAAGCACATTTGTTCTTTTTTTGTTTAAGTTATTTCATTGAAAAAGTAATTGGTGGAAATATGATTAATAGTTTTCTTCTAAAATTTTTAACTATGAACAATTTTAGACAATTTTTTATAAATGTTATTTGTTCAATTTTTTTGACCGCCCTTAAAAAATATATTTTTATTTAAAAATTTTATCTTAAAATTTTTATATTGCAACATTTTGTAAATATTATTTTAGATATCAAAGATAACTATTTTTATTGGTAGTAAAAAATTTTGTTATTTTTATCTTACTCAAAAATAACTTGTCAAAAATGTTATCTTTGCATAAAACAACTTTTATTAAAGATTGCTTCGAATACAGATTACCTTACACTAAAAATATTATAGTGTGAATAGTATTTTTCGATCATTTTTAAAATATCATCTTATTTTTGCACCCACTTGCCTTCATTGTTCCTCAACTTGTCAATACGGTTTGGTTTGTCTCTCTTTTGTAGAGTTGAGACATGAAAAAAAGTTGTGTTGCGATCACCCTACTTGATCCATTTGATTTTAGCGCTTTGAGCCCAATATTTTTCTTTTTGGTTCCACATATCTTTAATTTTTTATTTGGGTTATGCTAGGTAACTAATGACTTTCTTAAACAATATGAATAATAAGTTCTAAAATTGATCTAATTTAAGTAAAACACACTACACTCCACTTACCTAAATCTTAATATTAGAATAACTATCTATACATCTAATGAATTAAACATTTGATATATCCATTATTCACATTATTTAATATTTTCATTATTTACATGTACTTTTTCTTTTCGTTTTGCCTCCCAGATCTGAATCTGTTGGTTAGCATTGTGTCCGAAAAAAAAAATAAGCTTCGTGCCATGTTCAAACCATTTTGCTGCAACATGTCGCAATCTATCGGTATGTTCCTGCCACTGTTGAGCCGCAAGAACATAAGTGCCTACGTGTTGATATTTCATTGTAGCCACGCCTCTTCTTCAGGTGTAGAAATTTTTTTTGCTTCTACACCATAGAATTCACCTACTTTAACTACCAAACACGAAGATTAAACACACATTTCTTCCGCAAATTTCAATTTTCAGCTTACATTTAATTTGGGGCAAAAAACAAAAATAAACTAAAAGAGAAAATAATTTACGTGAATCAACCAAAATAAAAATTACTTCATGAATCTACTAATGTACGTTTATATGTAGTTTGAATAAGCTAAATTCAAACTCCATTTTTACATAATTCGAACCAGCTGGTTCAAATTATACACAAACACACGCACACACTAATTCGAACCAACTTGGTTCAAATTACACATACAGTAATTCATGGTATAATTCGAATTATGCTGTTAAAAAAATTAATAATTTAAAATTAAAAAAATATATATATTTTATTTCATACGTTAAAAAAAAGCTAACAAAATATTTAATTACGAGACTTCTTTAAAATATTAATGAGCTATCAATTCGAATTCCATACAATACTTTTCTGTCCATTTTTGATAGCTCATGAATATTTTTTAATAAATTTTTTTAAATTATACTACAAAAAATATTTTATCCTATGCAAAACAATTTAAAAAAAATGGCTTAAAAAATATTAGGAGTACTATAAAAATTTGTAATGTTCTAATAACTTAGGTAAATACATGCATGTACTCAAATTTTAAATAAAATATTCTACATAGTCAATAATAATTTAGAAATGAAAGAAAATATTTTATTCCATATAAAATAATTAAAAATATATTTTATTCTATACAAAATAATTTTAAAAAATGGCTTAAAAGATGTTATGAGTACTATAAAAGTTTGTAATATTCTAGTGATTTAGGTAAATATATGATAAAAATATTTTTTCTTTAATTTCTAAATTATTAGTGACTATGTGGAGTATTTCTTTAATGTCCTAAGTCATTAGGACATTACAAATTTTTATAGTACTTCTAACATTTTTTAAGCCATTTTTTAAATTATTTTGTATAGAATAAAATATTTTTTTTGTGGTATAATTTAAATAAATTTATTAAAAAATATTCATGATAATTTTTTAATAAAATTATTTAAATTATATGGTGAGATATTACATGATTCGAATTACGCATGGGGAAGTTCGAATCACTCTTATTCAAATTATATGGTGAGCAATTCGAATTCTATACAATACTCTTCTACCCATTGTTGATAGCTCATGAATATTTTTTAATAAATTTATTTAAATTATACCACAAAAAAATATTTTATTCTATGCAAAATAATTTAAAAAATGGCTTAAATATGTTAGAAGTACTATAAAAATTTGTAATGTCCTAATGACTTAGGACATTAAAGAAATACTCCACATAGTCACTAATAATTTAGAAATTAAAGAAAAAATATTTTTATCATGTATTTACCTAAATCACTAGAATATTACAAACTTTTATAGTACTCATAACATTTTTTAAGCCATTTTTTAAAATTATTTTGTATGGAATAAAATATTTTCTTTCATTTCTAAATTATTATTGACTATGTAGAATATTTTATTTAAAATTTGAGTACATGCATGTAGTTACCTAAGTTATTAGAACATTACAAATTTTTATAGTACTCCTAACATTTTTTAAGCCATTTTTTTAAATTGTTTTGCATAGAATAAAAAAATTTTTGTAGTATAATTTAAAAAATTTATTAAAAAATATTCGTGAGCTATTAAAAATGGACAGAAAAGTATTGTATGGAATTCGAATTAATAGCTCATTAATATTTTAAAGAAGTTTCGTAATTAAATATTTTGTTAGCTTTTTTTAACGTATGAAATAAAATATATATTTTTTTAATTTTTAAATTATTAATTTTTTAAATAAATTTTTAAATTATTAATTTTTTTAATAAATTTTTAATAAAATATTTTTAATAAATTATTAATTTTTTAACAGCATAATTCGAATTATACCATGAATTACTGTGTGTGTAATTCGAACCAAGCTGGTTCGAATTAATGTGTGCGTGTGTTTGTATATAATTTGAACCAAGCTGATTCGAATTAATTAGTGTGTGCGTGTGTTTGTGTATAATTCGAACCCAATTGGTTCGAATGATATAAAAATGGAGTTCGAATTTAACTGGTTCAAACTATATATAAACGTATATTGGTGGATTCATGAAACAATTTTCGTTTTGCCTCATTCGTGTAAAATTTTACTCCCTTGACTTATTATTGTGATTTGCCCTTTAA
Source organism: Arachis hypogaea (assembly GCF_003086295.3). Classification (NCBI taxonomy): domain Eukaryota; kingdom Viridiplantae; phylum Streptophyta; class Magnoliopsida; order Fabales; family Fabaceae; genus Arachis; species Arachis hypogaea. Next base: position 97,381,869 of record NC_092055.1, on the reverse strand, counting down.
TTTGTTCTAAAAATTAGGTGAGACGTAAGCAGGCTGGTGGGAAATGTTACCATCATATATAATAAATTAGGATGTGTTTTATTTCTAAATTGGTTCTATATATCTTTTGTCCTTCTGAAACGAAGGCATGGCCAAAATTAGCATCTCTCACCATTAGATTGTTAGGTAAGTTGCGTAAACTCCAATTAGTGGATGTAAAATCATAACTATGCATAGTTGTTGTTCAAGATTCAAGTAATTAACATACGAATAGGATATTCCACTAAATGCAGTATATTTCATTATTCGTGAAAAAGAAAATAACCTATTATCACTCCCGATCGGCTAGTACGTACCTTGAATCCTTGATTATTATCATGAATACGTATTTGTCACAAGATACACAGTCCATGTAACTCCAGTATTTAACGACATGCAGAACTCATCTGTCATCCATGATAATAAATTATACTTATCTTTTTGTGGGATGAAAATATTTTTGAATAAATTATTAGTGTAATTACTTATATAAAATTATTTTTATTTAAAATATTATTTTTATATAAAGATATTTTTATACGAATGAATATTAATTATTATATTTTTTGTTGTCTTTTATATTATTATTATTATTACACTACAAAAAAAACACCCATTCAAGTATACTTGAAAAGTGTAGCCAAAAGTGAAAAAAAATAATGCCTTAGGCTACGGCTACGCTTTTTGGGCTACGGCTACGCTTTTTGAAGTGATTCCTATTCGGCCATTGCCTATTCTCAAAGGCTACGCTTTTCTGCACCAAGGGCTACGCTTTTGGCATTTGGGAATAGGGTACACTTTTCAAGTGATGCTGTTCAGGACCAAAGGCTACGCTTTTCAGCTTCCAATTTTGTCAGAATAGGCTACGCTTTTCAATGCTACTGCATCACCAGTAAAGCGTAGCCACATTGTATACCATGGCTACTTTTTATAAATGTAGCCTTAGGTACCTCATTTTTTTTATATACTATAGCTACTGTATATAAGTGTAGGCTTAGGTTTTGTTTTTTATTTTCTATATATATATATATATATATATATCTAATAATTATTAATACAACATAATAGTTAATAATATGATTACATTTATAATAATTCTGTATTTTTATTTAAATGAGTTGAGTATTATAAAATAAAAATAAATACATAAATATACTTATAATACACTTATAATAATTATAATTATAAATTCCTGGTAAGAGAAGTGGCGAATTACTACAAAGTTACGAGCTTCAAGAAATTCAAAGAAATAATACACTTATAATAAATTACAAATAAGTATGTTCTTCTATTATCATAGAAATATTATCATGTTAAGGACATTTGTGTGTGTGGGGGGGGGGGGGGACTATAAGCCAACTTGTTCAACTGTTGAGTTACTAACTTCAGTCAGCTCTTGGTCAGGGCTTCTCGCCAATAGATACTTCCAGTCTTGCATCATTGTTGTCAGCTAGTTCAGCTTCAAAATCTGCATCAAATGCAACTGACAGAGGTGATTTCAAATTTAGAATGATATATTGAAATTGATATCATAAAGCAAAAGATAGATAACCAGGTAAATCAATTATACAGCAAAATAATTAAGTTTTGTACCTGAACCATAGAGAGACAGCAGCTTTAGCTCCTTTAGGTAAAAATTTATAATCCTAGGATTTAAGAGCCACAACCCTGTTAAGTGCAGTGCAGCCAGACGAATTGTATGAGGACTCTTTGTTCCTTCCTTAAGAAGATTTTGAACAAACTGTTTGCCAAGCATTAAAACTAATAGTCACTAGTTTCATGAAATAACATAGCAGAAGATCAGAAAGCTTGTTGAAGAGAATACAAACCCATTTCAGGGGTCCAGGTGCATTGCCTATTTGGTGCATTATTTCATCATTAAAAACACAGGATGCAAAACAGATGACAAAAGAGCATCAATGGAAGAAAGTCTTCTCTTGTTGCAGCTTATATGCAGTATCCAAGAGGAACGGAACAAATTTCATATCAACTGATAAAAGATAGAAAGTCATTAGATCAGTGAACACTGCTTGTGAGATGCAGAGAAAATAAGCTCGCAATAAAAATACGTGTCACTCCAATAAGCCATTATGAAGCAGAAATTGTGTGCTTTCATGCCGGTTAAAAAACAAAACAAAACCAAGTTCAAAGTAATGCAATAAAACACAACATGTCACATTTATCAGCCACATATATGCAAGGCCCTATGGGCAATCAAGCATATATGCAAGGATTGTAAGGAATTCTACATTTGGCATGGTGATTGTTAATTAACTTATATTTCAATGCAAGTTGATGTTCTTATCATTCAATAGCAATGTTCAATATTTTACTAAGACGGCATCAGATTACATGGCTACACACATTGGCCATCTAAGATAAAAACCAGGAGATATGCCATCAATATAATATAAACAACATGAGTGTCATCCTCATGCATCCTTCATGCCTTCAGTGACATGCTCATGCATCATTCATGCCTTCAATTTCAAGCCAAAAGACTTTTGCATGAGGAGTCTATGCGAGATACGCATCTGCTTAGGCTTTAAGAAAAGTCAGTTCTTGATATCCTTGAAATCCTCACACAAGCTAAGACTTTGAGTTCCATGAGATCCCAAACCACACAAATGAAAAGGCAGTGTGAAAAAAGGGGAAAATAGTGGGAAAAAACACAAAAACAGAAAGAGGAAAACAAAAAATACAATAACTGGAAATCTCACAAACCAGTCGCGGCTATCATCGGGGAAAATCTCACAGCAGAAATAAAAAATGGTAATAACAACAAGGTGGTCTACAAGACTTGCAAGCGAAAAGCCAAAAACATCGATATACAATCCACTTTGGTTACATATAATGCACACAAACAATCATATATACAACAGGCTTAGTTGGACCAAATAAATACAAAATAGAAGAATCTATTGCCAATATCTGACCTGCGATAGTGTCGCGCAGTTACGATCAGCAGTGGCAATGATTAGCACCTGACATGTTACGTAAGTGAATAAGTGTGAGTATCAAAATTGTTTAAGGTGGGAGTTAATGTCAAAAATAAAAACCAGACAAATTGATAAACATAAGGACATATTCTATTCTTTATCAGAAGGTAAGATAAACATAAAAAATCACTAATCTAACAATACTCATTAATCTGTTAAACCCATATTTCACAAATGGATGCAGGTCCACCAGATGAGTAAGAATTGACTGTGAGAGAGAGTAATCCAGCCGGCGAATGAGTAGCGGAAGGTGGATCAGATTGGAGAAAAGATTCAGGAGAAGATAGAGGGACAATGAATGGCATTACAATGGTGGTTGAAGGATTTGGTGCCACAGTAGCAGCTAGACCTGCTGGTGCAACAGGTTCAGGAACAAGGACAGCATGACCAACCCGCTTGTTGCTTTTATGAGTAGATCCAAAACACCAATATAGGCTCTACCAGCTTCCCCAATCTGCAGTTAGTGAAGAAACAATTCTAAATCAAATGTAGAAGCAGGACCAAAACATTAACATGAAACAATACAAACTAACTAACCAATCAAGGAAACCAAGATATAGAAATTGGCGTAAATCCTCACCTGAAGGAGTTTAGTAATGCTCCTCCGCCTACTCCCAAGTCCCAATCCGATCAGGCCATTGCCGCCACCTCCGCTGCCCCACTTCACTGCACCATTCCTCTGCTAAATTACAGTCTCCTCCTTCCCCTCAAACCCACTAGGCTACACTGAGAATAAGGACCAATTATTTTGCATAAACATTTGCAGGTGAATAGTAAGTTAAAAATTAAAATTTTTACAATTAACCAAAAATTCAGTTTTAAAATTATTTTTTAACCAAAAGGGTACCAAAAATTTTCAATCAATCCTACTTGAAAGACACAAGATTCTGCAAAATCACTATTTTTCAAACACAACATAATGATCAGAGAAATTAAAGCTGTATACTTACATTTTTCAGCGAGAGCTTGTTGGGCAGTCCCTTGCAAAAGCCCAAAATACCCATAGTTGTTAGCTTCCACCACCGCCTCTGCCGTTGTACCTACCACCACAGCTATAGCAAGCACCATCACCACCGCCTCCTCCTCCTCTGTATCCACCACCACGTGCAATAACCGCGACCACCACTGCCATAGCTCTTGAATGGCTCTCACAAAAAGCTTTCCCTACAAAAATTTAAATTCAAAATAAGCATGATTACAAGAAAGGCATCAAGCTGATATCCATTTACATAGAATCAACTTCATAATTCACAATGCATTACAATTTCTAAGAGTTGCATCAAAACCGAAGTTCATATTCTTTCTACAAAAGCACCGCAAACAGAAGTCTTTTATGAAAAATAGCACAACTCAAATTTTATTATTTTTCTTACAACAATTATATTAAATCAAATGTAGTAGAAACACACCAGACAAGAAGAAACACCAGGCCATTCAGGATACAAATGAATACAAAAGTGCATTTCCATCCAGGATTGGTGTAAATAGAAGCTGCAAAATGAATATTAATTTTAATAACAAAAAGATAAAGCACCAAACCATGTTTTTAATTAATGCATGAAAATCAGTTCAATAGTTCATAGCGCCAGAAGTAAAGATAAGATATCCACGTTTTCTTTTTCTCTAAATTTGCTTCTTCAAAATTCAAAATGTGGACATTGCTTTTACACACATCAACCTTGATATGAAGACTATTAATCACAATCCCAACAGTTTCGATCAATGGCTTTGCAAGCTTAGCAAACATCAAAATACTCATTTCATTTGTGTCCCAATCTAAACCCAGTTTTAGGACTCGCTGTGAAATACCAAGAAAATGCTCATTTCATTTGTGTCTGAATCAAAACCTAATCATGTGAAATATTCTTAATAAAATATCCAAAACTACTATTTTTCAGGTTATAATATTGAAATGTGAAGGAAGTAAAACCTGATCAACGATAGTTGACCATCGCATCCCTTGAAGACCCACACTAGGAGGGCATGAACCCAATGAAAACTCCTGCAGCTCGACACTTTTCTACAGAATAATTTCCCTAGTTTAGCATGCACGTATGAAATTTCCAACACCTATTGCTTCCGTTTATGCCAAACACAGAAAGGAATCATAACAAATTGAGAATCAGAAGGCGAAACCCCCAAAATTAGAAAACCTAAAATTAGAACCCAAAACCCCCAAAAATTCATAGAACCAATTGAAAATTGATACATACCTTCTGTATCTCAATTAGCCATTGCAGTTCATCATCACTATCAAAATTATACACACCTTCGAACTACAAAGTGAGAGCGAGTTAGAGAATGAGCAAGAAAGAGAGGATGCAGAACAGAGAATATAATGCTTACCTGGTGACAGAGGATACGACGATGGTGTTGAACAGTGACAGTGAAGAGATGAGCGGCGACGCAACAGCTTGGAGACGGTGCAGCAGCTCAACGGCGAGCTCCAGTCGACGGCAGCACCACGACAGAGCACGAAGGCGGCGATACATCCCTGCTTCCTCCCTTCGAGCTCCTCGGCACAGAAGCCCGACGGTGGTAGAACGACGACTGAAACAAGCCCTAGCAGTGGTGGTGGAGCTTCAATGGCGACAGAGCACCTCCTTTTTCTCTCCTCCATCGCGTTTCCTCTCATCCTCGAGCTCTCTCTCTCACTGGCGCTCGACGACGACGGCGATGGTGGCGGAGCCCTAGCGGCATCGTCCTCTCTTTCCTTCCTTCCCTTCTCCTCTCTGATTTCTTCTCTCTTTCGTGTTTGTGTATGTTGAGTGAGGATGAGAGTGTGTGCTGCACTGCTGCGTGAGTGAGGGAGAGGGCCAACAAATTTTTTTTACTAAGTGTTTATTGAGGATTCTCATATTAGGAGACATTTTAAAAGCGCACTTGAAACAGAATAAATAAGCTACTCTTTAAAAGCGTTTTCTTTGATGAGAAAAGTGTATTCATAGATATTTAGATAAGGCTACGCTTTATAAGTGATTTCTAAAATACTTAAGGCTACACTTTTTAAATGATGCCACAATTGTGTATCTTTTTCTCATATAAAAAGGCAACACGGAGAAAAGCGTAGCCTATTCATAGAATAGGCTACGTTTTTCAAATGTAGCTTAAAAAAATTGTGGTTGAATGGATATTTTTCTTGTAGTGTTATTATTATTATTATTATTATTATTATTATTATTATTATTATTATAAGAAGAAGATACAATTACAAATGTGTTCAAAAAGAAGCAAGTTGCGAGTCGGAAAGTGACGAATCTAGGTAAGGGGTGGTACTCAAGACACATGAAGTGTGTGGACAAATACAATGAAACAAAAGTCTCTGAATTCGTTTCTTATTTATTATATGCTATATAGTGAATATCTTGAAACTTCACAACTTAATTTTTGCCAGTGCAGTAGGAAAGATCCATTATCTAGCTAGTCTACCACATCCGTTCTATCTATCTCCCACTTCACTATTGTACTTCTCATAAAAAAAAAGTTCGGAAACTAAAAATTACTCTAGAAGAAGGACATTTTAGACAAGCTCCTCTAGTTGTTCAAAAATCATTATTGAAATGCAGAAACCGAGCGAGTAATACTTGATTCTTATTTGGTAAACCCAAGGTTCTGAAAACCGGTTCGAACCGGCCATTCAAACCGATCAAACCGTGAAAGGATTGAGATAGTGGTTCGGACAGATACCAAAACCGAGAATTTGAAAAATCATTAGACCGTCGAACCGGTCGGGAACTCGTCGGTCGAACCGAACCGCGACCTGGCCAGTTTTTTGAATTTTTTCAAAACACTGCCGTTTGGATTGAGGAACTCCCTAACCATTACGCTACGTCCCACTCCCAATCCTGACTCTCCAAACGGCAAACACGCGCAGCACTCCCATCAGGCCATCACCCTTCCTCTCATCGTCATTGAGCTCCTCCTTCACTTCCATCTCGCCACCGGCGAGCAACCGCCGCCGTCGCAACTTGGAGCTTTGAAGCCACCGTCGCAACGTCGTTTTCCTCCATCGCTTCGAAACCACCGTCGCCGGCCTAGCCTCCTGCCTCTTTCGCGCAGCCACTGTCCCGCCGTCGCCAGTTTTGTTTCACCGCGTCAGCCCTTCGGTCGTGCCCTGTTCCTTTCTTGCTGCTAATATGCTCTGCTCTGTTCTAGTATTTAGTTCTAGGTATTAATTTTTTTAAACTATAATTGTTGAATAATTATTGTTACTTGTTAGTTAGTCTGTGAACTTTGCTGTTGTTACTGGGTTGAATAATTGTAGAATAATTGTTGTTAGTTAATCTATGGACTTGTTACTGAATTGAATAATTGTTGAATAATTTTGACTGTTGAGACTTGAGATTACTGAATTGGAGTGAGTTGCTGTGGGTTACTGTGATATTGTAATTGGATTGTATTGTTATTGGATTGCTGGTGATTTTTAAGTATGGATGAGAATATCAACTAAGAAACACCTAAGGCTATTGGATTGTTGTGATATTGTATTGTTATTGTATTTTTTTTTTTTTTTGTTAATTTTTGAAAAAAGATGGTTAATCTTTGTTAAAATTGTGCTGAAATTTTGTTAAAATTGTGATTGGCTGAAAATCTTGTTAATCTTTATTAAAATTATGCTGAAAATTTTGTTAAAAATTTGTTAGAATTTCTATTTGTTCATTATAAGTAGAAGGAGGGGTTAGGGTTTAGAATAGTTCTTCTGCAAGGAAAAAGGGATCATTATCTTTTTCTATTGATAGCTTCAAATACACGTTCAGGTAGTTGGCTTATTGGAAGAGAAGAGAACCATGAGAATGGATGCTTTGTTCAGGTAGTTGGCTTTAGGGTTTGCACTTTTTGACTCTACTGTTTCCATTTCTTCTTTCTCACAATAAGTATGCTTTGTTCCATCGAGCATTGGATGCTACATTTTAAATTTTTAATATCATTGTCTAATAATAATTGATAGTTCTACTTTATTATTCATACTTAGATCAAATAGTTGGATAGTGGAATTCATTGATTTGGGAGATGAAATGAGGAGAGATGTTTGGCATGCTTTGATAAGTTAAATTATAGCGTTACACAAGTTCACACATGAATATGGACCTTGATTATCACCAAGTTTTTGTTATAGAAGAAATAAATTTGTCATTTTTATTTTTAATAAAAAAAATAGATGAATTAAATTAACTAAATAAGTAGATGATTGAATATTTATTATTGGTTTGGTTATTCAATATTTTTTTTTGTGATTATCTTAAATTTTATATAATATTATAAATTTTTTATGTATATAAATTTTGACCTTTGATATGTTTTTTTTATATTTGACTCATGTATTGTATTTAAAATTGATTATGAAATTTTAATTAAAATTATACTTTTAACTTGTATATATTTAAGATTTATATCAGAATATATTTATATTTTTGTATATTTATTTAAAATTTGATATGTTAACCATAATTAAATCGATTGAATTTTTAAATTGATAAACTAATATAAGCGGTTTAATGATTGATTCGGTTTTCAGAAACATGGTAAACCACACCTACCACCAAATAAAGAATAAAGGGCGTCAAAAATCAAAATAGTTAAGAAATAATTGTCAACATAAGCGGATGTTAAAAAATTGATATACTAATTTCTTTGTGCATTCCACACTGGCTCAATGTCCCTGTCTACGTATTCCTACCCTGACTCTGGGTGGTTCGGTGGTCCCCAGCGTGGTTGTTGAAGTGGGACACCAGCGTGGTTCGTATGGCCTATACTTATACTGCCACTTCCATCATATATACTCACTCAACACCCCCCAAAAGAACAAAAAACCACTTAAACCCCTCTATTATTCCCAAACCAATAAAAAAAAGAAATATGGGTTCAAGCGGTGAGACACAGATAACGCCAACTGTGGTGTCCGATGAGGAGGCGAACCTCTTTGGGATGCAGCTAGCAAGTGCCTCTGTTCTCCCAATGGTTCTGAAGGCAGCAATTGAGCTTGATCTGTTGGAGATCATTGCCAAAGCTGGCCCCGGAGTTCACCTTTCTCCGGCTGACATTGCGGCGAAGCTTCCAACCACCAACCCCGATGCTCCGGTGATGCTGGACCGCATGTTGAGGCTCTTGGCTTGCTACAACATCTTCACCCACTCCCTCCGTACCCTTCCTGATGGCAAGGTTGAGAGGCTCTATGGTCTTGCACCTGTTGCTAAGTTCTTGGTCAAGAATGAAGATGGCGTCTCTCTTTCTGCTCTTAACCTCATGAATCAGGACAAAGTTCTCATGGAAAGCTGGTAATTTCGTTTCTTTCACTAACTATATATTACTCTATTTGCCCTCCTTAATATTACATGCTGAACTTTTTTTATCAATATTTATTTAATATTTTACTTTTATACTATTAAAATTAAATATTTAAAATTTAATATTTAATGTTCAAAAATATTAGCCAAATATTATTTAAATATGATCAATTTTGTTAGTTGTACACCATTATTCATAAAACAATTAGTTATTAGCGTTCAAATTTCTATTTTAGTAGAAAGCTATTTTTTAATCTATAATCAGCTAATAAATTAGTGACAACAAAGATTAAAGAAATAAAAATAATAATTAATTTTTAATATTTTATTAAAACTTTAATTAACTTGACTCCTCTCCGTACATTATATAGGTTTTACACCTAAAAGCATATTTAATGGAATTTAATTTAATCTGGGAACAAATTGCATTTTTTCTGGCAATCATGATGAGAAGACACCAAAAGAATCATGATGATGAGAATGAATAAGTGGTCATTATTCCCTGACACAAGTCACAAGTGTGTTATCATAATTGTGTTATCAGAAGTGTGTTATCATAATGGGATCCGGTAATATTTATGCGCACACATATCAATCTAGAACGTAAACACAAAAAAAATCTGAAAATATTTAATATAACAAAAAACAATTGAATTTATCGTATTTAATATTTATTAATTATTATTTAAATTTAAGAAATACTAAATAATTTTTTTTTTATTTTCTTAGCGTTACCAGAAAAAATATCAATCTAGAACCTATAGACTCTAACGAAGTATGTTCGGGTATAAATAATTCTATATACTCATCGGAATGCTTTAAAGTCAAATGTGTAATCAAATCCCCCGAACAAACACCCCCGGCCCCAACCCTAAACGTGACTATTTCACCAACCACGTCCAATGTGAACGATCCTTTATTTCTTTTTCTTTTTTCCTTCTTTTGTAAAGACTATTATATTATTTGTTTGTCAAGGGTGGTTGAACCAACTATTAGGAAATGTTATTTGATGGTTATGTTAATAGACAAAAATACAAATGAGGAATCATGTTGTTCTGTAACACACTAACAATCCTATAACATATTAGCTATATTTATGCACATTGACACGGATACAATACGAAATATATGAATATATAAATTAAAAATTTTTATAACACACGTAGATATGATTTATATATAAAATATAAAATATTTATTGATATTAAAATATAAATTATTTTTTAGTTATTTTTAATGTTTTTTAATTATATAAAATATTTAAAATATTTTTTTTTAATAATTAATAATATAATATATACTATTTTTAAATTTATTTTAAAAATATATGTTAGGAATAAAGTTGAACACGTTAATACGCAGTGGTGGAACTTGAAACAAAATTTTGGGAGCTACATAGAAGATAATTGTCAAAATATTTTTGATATGGACCCCATTTAAGATAAGCTCGTCTAATCTCATCTCTCCGGTTTGGGTGATATTGTCAAATTTAAAGCCGTTTTTTAGGGTCTCGTTCCAAAAAATTAAGGTCAAACTCATCAGATGTAACTTTTTGAACTTTTGAAGGTTGTATCTCACTTTTTTCGTAATTCATTAAAGTAGAAGAACTATCTACAGGTGTTGATATTATAAAAATTATATGTTCTCCTTCTTAAATATTAACATTCCTCTTAAAAAATCATCAATTCTTTTATTTTTTTTATTATTATTTTATATAAAAATTTGAATATATATCCTGTAGAATATGTAAAGAAAAGGTTAGAAGGACAAATATTAAAATTTATAATATTTATTGAATTTTTTTATCAATTTATACAAATACAATAATATTAATACTTATTGAATATTCTATTATTTTTTATCATATAAAAAAATTAAATTAAATAAATAGTAAACTATAAAATCATATTAAATTAAATAAATATCTAATCTTTTATATTTGAACTTAAAGGTAGAGAGAGTGTTGCTTATTGAACTTATTGGATACTTTAAGTCATAATAAAGTATTTAAACTAATTGAATTATTTTTTATCTTTTGAAAAAATACTACTAATTTTTTTATAAAAAGTTTGGGGGCCATGACCCCCCTTGTCTGAACTAAGCTCCGCCACTGCTAATACGTAATGGTATTTAGATGTGTTTAAATGTGTTCAATTTTTTTTATTTTTATTAAGACACAGATAAACACAAAAACATATATCAAATGAGTGTCGAAAAATGTCATATCCAAAATGCGTCTGACACGTGAATACAACAACGCACTGCTGAACAGAATTTATTATATTTAAAAATAGAATAATGATCTAAATTAGTCCTTAAATTTTTTAAAATTAGACATTTTAATTTTTTAGAATTCAAAATATAGAAACAGTTTTTACCGTTCACTTATGTTAAACAATATAGTTTCCCTGTCATTAGTTACTAACAGTGATTATTAACGTAAAATGTTAACTCACTCATGTAATTATTAGGTGTCCACACGTGCAAATTAAACAAATAAGTCTTTAGGATAAAAAACAAAACAGTCTTCAATTAGTTTAAAAAACTCAAAACAGTCTTTGAAAATTTTTTTAAATTTTGAAATAATTCTTTCGAAAATTTTATATATAATTATTTTTAAATTAATAAATTTTAATTTTAAAACCTTTTGGTATATTTATCTCATATTTAATTATTCATATATACAAATTGTTTTATGTATTTTTAAAATAAATTATAAATTAATTTTGGAAAGATACTATCTTTCAAAAAAAATTTAATAATTTAAAATAAACAAATTTATATTTATTTTTTATTATACAAAATATTAATTTAATTTAATTTTTAGGTACTATATTCCATAATCATTTTTAAATGATAAAGATAAAAATGAATTAGTGTTTGAAGAGATGAAAAAACTCTCATTTAACATAAAGGCTTTCACATAAACAATTAGAAATATTTGTGTAAATGCTTTTGAATGCAACACTTAAGAACTTGCGTTTAATACGAAAGTTATCTCTAAAGTTAAATTTGTAAGTGTTGGTCAACCACAAGATCAATATGGGTCATTTACAAAATTTCAATGTGAAACTCTTAATATTTTGCAATACTTAAGAAAAAATATGTTGGCAAATTTAAGTGTTATGATCATATTTCTTAAAAAATTTTGAGATTTACTGATTGTTATGTTGTACAAAATAGACTTGCATTTGAAGTTATTAATGTTACTATAGTTAGTAATTATGTCAAAAAAAATAATTTTTTTTAAATTTAGGAATATTTTTTTAAGTTTATTTTGAAAAAGATTAAAAATATTCGAATAGACTATTTTAAAATTTTTTAAAATTTTTAGGGACTCATTTGAAATTTTCTAAACTCTTTAATGACCTTTTATACTTCACTGTGGAGATTAATTGTCTAGCTCAAATACGTGGACAATTGATGTGTGTAAGTTAATATTTCACGTGAGCAGTCACTGTTAGTGACTAACACAGTGACTAACAAGAGAGAAACTATATTATCTAATAGAAATAAATATTAAAAATTATTTTATATATTTTAAAAATTGAAGAATTAAAATGTCCAATTTTAAAAACTCAAAGGCTAATTTTGGTAATTATTCTTACAAAAATTTGAGTGCAACACTCACCGAAAGATTATTCCAAAATGGCAAAATTAAATAATTATTTGTAGAAAGTACTTTACTTCTAGGATTAATTGAAGTTAATATACTTTTTAAAGTTAAATACTTCTACGAAATTATTGATGTATTACTTTTTTTAATTTCCACAATTTTTTTTTTCCAAAAGTAGAATTTATTCATTGAGAAAATGAGTAGTACTTGTCCAAGTTATAGGACATAATGAAAGAAAACGGGGGTCTCTGAGAGAGTTAAAATAAAAGAGGTTTATATGACAAGTTTGTGTTGTTGTATAGGTACTACTTGAAAGATACAGTGCTTGAAGGAGGGATTCCATTTAACAAGGCTTATGGAATGACAGCATTTGAATACCATGGCACAGATCCAAGGTTCAACAAGGTTTTCAACAAAGGGATGAACGATCATACTACAATAACAATGAAGAAAATCCTTGAGATCTACACAGGCTTTGAAGGTCTTAAATCTCTAGTTGATGTTGGAGGTGGTGTTGGAGCCGTAATGAACATGATTGTCACCAAGTATCCCCATATAAAGGGCATTAATTTTGATTTGCCCCATGTTATTGAAGATGCACCATCTTATCCGGGTAATTTTAAAATCCCATAAAACCTTAGAATTTAGATAATGGATATGGCCTTGCTTATTTTATCAAATCATTGTCATGTATGTATAGTTATAGTGCTTGGCTAATTTACTGTTTAAAATAATAGCATTGCTTAATTAATACTTAATGGTGGCCCTACTTGATCATTTGATATTAATTACTAGGTTAATAAAAGTTTATGGTTTCGTGTAGGAGTGGAGCATGTTGGTGGCGACATGTTTGTCAGTGTTCCAAAAGCAGATGCTGTTTTTATGAAGGTGAATTACGATCCGAATACAGTAATCAGGCAATCACTAAATTTCTAGTCCAGCTTAGAGACTTTGAGATCCATTACTTAAATAATTGGAAGGCCCAACAAACAATTATCAATCCAGTTAGACCAAACATGATTTTGATACCAGCATTTTTTTAATAATTAAATATGTTTTTTTATTTGGTTAATTAAAAAATAATTTAAATATACAATTACTTAATAAGTGTAAAAAATATTTAGTAATAACTAGTGTTTTAAACTTTTAATTATTACCTTGAAAAAAAAATTATTCATTAGGAATCATATTATTGGTCAAATTATTCATAGAAGAACAAAAATTGGCCCAGTATACTCAAACTTTTTTATTTTTGATTAGTTTTTGCAGAACATGGATAATTTCGTTATTGAATTCATCTTTCATCTCTAATTTACCTAAATTGTTTTTATCTGAATGAAGTGGATTTGCCATGACTGGAGTGATGATCACTGCATAAAGTTTTTGAAGAACTGCTATGATGCACTCCCCTACAACGGGAAGGTGATTGTGGCCGAATGCATTCTTCCGGTGGCGCCGGATTCTAGCTTGGCCACGAAGGGCGTGGTCCACATCGACGTGATCATGTTGGCTCACAACCCAGGTGGGAAAGAGAGAACAGAGAAAGAGTTTGAGGCCCTTGCCAAGGCTGCTGGATTCCAAGGTTTCCGAGTCCTCTGCTGCGCTTTCAACACCTATATCATGGAATTCCTCAAGAAGCCTTAAAATTGTTGGCCATGGATTCGTTTATCATGTTATACATGGGTTGACAGATTCTACTTATGGTGCCTTCTCGTAAAAGTTTCCACGGAAAATGTTAATTTTTCTCCTCTAAAGTACACATTAGGCGAAAAATAATGAACACGTTGATTGTATTCTACCTCTATACTATAACAAGTCATATATTTTCGGATCCTTCTCTGTAATGCCAAATACTTTTCGGATAATTAACAAGAATTTTCCATTTGCCAATTGAAGTATATGCATAGTAAAGTAATTGCACTAAAAATGAAAACAACATCATTAACAAAGAGAGAATATATATATATATATATTAGAACAGTCCAATAATGTAGGTCCCTGCACTATTAAGATAGTTTGCTTTATAGCCATAATAATACAACATTATGAGAAAACATCATTCTTATTAAAAACGTGACAACATAATTACAAACTGCTAACGATTATTAGACCAAGAATGAATAAGCAACACTAACAAATTTTGAAGGTTTAACAAATAAATTCCACTACACTCTTTTTTAACTGTTCCTACAAGAAAACTACACAAGGTGTAATCCTTCAAAACATATCACGAGCAAGCGTAGTGTCGAACAAAGTTATATGACCATGTTCAGTTTTCAATACGCAAATGCCACTAACAATCATAGAGTGCTTCTTAGGTGTGACTTGTGAGGAATGGATACTTGGATAGAAAAAAAGAAGTGAAACTTGAGAAGTCAAATATTCTTTGTTTCCTCCCTCCCCTGCTACCCTTAATTTTAGTTCTTGCCAAACACAAATCTTATTTGTTCTTGAAAAGTTCTAAACAATGTTCTTTAACCAAGTCCCTACTCCAAAAAGTCTTATAGTACTCTGCATAGGTGAATCCCCTGTAAACGGCTCCATTTTCATCTTCCGTGAGTGGTTTAGCAGGGCTTATCAAAGCAGAGTCACACGGACAAAGAAACGAAGCCACAGAAAGTCTTGGCTTCTCAGTGTTGACTATAGCCCGATGCCACACACTCTTGTAGATCCCGTTACTCAAAGCCTGCACCACAAGTACTTTCTTATTTTAATTCAACACAATAAAAAGAAATAAAATAGAATAGTCAATCTAGCAGGGCGTACACTTGTTTACCTGCAGTTGATCACCAATGTTAATGACAAAGGCATTGGGATGGGGCTTAACGGCGAGCCACTTGCCATCTTTGAAGACTTGAAGGCCGGAAACGTGGAGGTCTTGGAGCAGAATTGTGAGGGCATTAGGGTCAGTGTGTCCTGGCAATCCGTAGGTGAGTTCTGGCTGTGGGCATGGTGGGTAGTAGTTCACTGCCATGTGCTGTCCTTGTTCTCCCAACACATTGTTTATGTATTCCTTTTGTAACCCTAAGCTCTCCGATATCAATCCTTGTATTCTCATGCCCAATGCTCTTACTTCTTTGCAGTAATTTGACACTGTTTCCCTGCCACCGCCACAATACAGTTTTAGAAAATAAAAACACTTCTTCTCTTTTTGGACTCTTTTTTGGTCACCTATTTTTAGACTTGAAAACAAAACTCAGAGACAGACCTCTACGCATTGGGTTCTCCTCACTCTTATGGCTTATGGGCCTATCAATGTTTCAATTTATGGCTATGACAAACACAAACTCGCAGAAGACCCCAAAACATAACAACTTTATTGCATCAAGACCAAAAAAAAAAAAAAAAGCTTTAGTACATCAAAAATGTTTTCTCTTAAAACAATATCCAATATATCTAATATATTTGTAACTAATTTTATAACCAAAATCTGTCACATATCATTCTTCATTCTAATTGAAATAAAATTTTTTCTTCCAAAATTAAAGAATTTTTCCTTTCTCTCTCTTCCTTTCTCTATTTCTCTCATCCTTTCACCCACTATATTTTTCTTATATATCATTATCAATGACTAATTACATATTTGGCAATTAAAATATGTAACATAATATTCTTAATTGTATTTAAATTAAATTAAAATATTAAAATTTAAATTGAAATATATAATTATATTATATATTATATATTATAAATTACTAACTAATTTAATAACTAAAAAATGTCACATGATACTGTCTTATTAAAATTAAAAGAAAATATTTTTCTCCAAAATTAATAAACTCTCTTTTTAGATTCTCTTATCTATCTTCTTTTTTTCTATTTTCTCTATTTTTTCACTCTATATATAATTTATAATTTATATTTTATAATAGTAATTTGATAAATTAAAATATATCACGAAATATTTTTTATTACAATTAAAATAAAATTTTTCTTTTTAAAGTTAACAAACTCCTTCGCTCATTCTTCTTCTTTATCTTTCTCTCCCTTTTCTCTCATAATTTATCACCAGATATTTTTGTCTTTTACAATCTTTTTATAAAAGTAATTTAATTTTATAAATTTTTTATGTCATAATTTATATTGTTAGGATAAAATTAACATAATTTTAAAAAATTTATATTTTTATAATTTTATTACAGATAAAAATATGAATTAAAATACTGAGTAAACATCCAAATTTTTATTTAACGAATTTTAAGTCGAATACTTTGATTTAAAAGGTTTTTATTATTCTATAAGTCATCAATAATTACCCTTGACCATAGGCTAGTTTCTCTATTAGTTTTAATTAAATTTTTAATATGCATGTAATACAAATAAATTTTTAAGACATTTCGTTATAAAAGAAATATGTCTAAATAGTATTATTATAAGACAAATTTTTTTTAAAAATATCAAATTTTTAAAATAACAAAATAATCAGTTTATCTGACGAAGTATTTTTCAAAAAAAATTTAAAAACTTTTATTAAAATAAATTTAAAATTTATAAAAAAAAACCATTTTGAATAATTATTTTAAAATAGTTTTATCATATTTAAAAATATTTTTTAAATTTATGCTCGTATTGACCGTCTAAAATATGAACACATAGGCATACAGAATTAGTTATTATATATTTATATATTTTAATGTGTCTATCAAAAATAATATTCTCAAAATAATTATGAATATTATATAAGTAGTTTTTGAACAAAATAAAAAAAAAGAAAATTACTATGATAACATGTAACGCCATTTCAAGATATTTTTTAAGGAATTTAGATTTTTTAAATTTTAAATTTTTATTTTTAAATAAATTTTTTTTATATTTTTATTTCACTTATAAAATAAATAATAAAAAATTATACTTTATTTTTAAAAGTAAAATTCAAATTTTAAAAATGATTATTTGGGTAGGGTTGGAGGGACATAGATCAGATCTACATTCCTCTAGATCTGATAACCTATACGCTTACGTCAACACGGAATTATACGGTGACGTCATATCTAATGATAATTTTTTGGTACATACGCATCTAACAATTTTTAGCACATTCACATGGACAACAACATTTCAAATTTTTTAGTATTCCTAGTATAATTTTTATCTTAAATTAATCGTTGTCAAGGTTTTAAATTAGTATGAATATTATTATAGACACATTAATTAATGACAAAGTTTTTAGGTCTATTAATTAAGAGATTAATATGTCTGACAATTTTTCTAGTTAGACGCTTATTTAATTATCCAAAAGAATTTGAATAAAAACCTATATCTATATTAAGTTTTTATATTATTCAAATTAATATGTTTCGAATGTAAAATTAAGCCTTAGTATATTAATATAAACAACTTTGCTAGATAATTAATAAACGATGCAACCAACTACAATAAATTAGTAGCATTTTTTTTTGAATTTTTTTTAAAAGAAACATAAATTTAAATTATCATGAAAATATCTAAAATCTAATAAAAAATATTTAAAATTAAAAAAAATCATCTAAAACTAAATAAAAACAAATATTTAAAATTATTATAAAAAATATTTAAAATTTAATTAAAAAACATTCAAAAATATAACATCTAAAATTTAACAAAAAAAAAATATGCAAAATTATTTTTAAAAAATTTAAAAACTAACAAAAAGATTAAAAATCTAAAACTATTAAAAAAAATCTAAAACTTAAAGAGAAAACACATATAAAAAATCTAAAATATATAAAAAAAAGATATATCTAAAATCTAAAAGAAAGAAACATCCAAAACAAGTAACAAAAATAATCTAAAACCTATAAAAAGAAGAAAAATGTTGTTAAAAAATATATCTAAAACCTAATAAAAAGAAATATATAAAACGTAACAAAATAAAACATCAAAAACTTAAACAAAAATAAGATATTTAAAATTATTTTAAAAATTTAAAACTTAATAAAACAAAATATCTAAAATTATTTAAAAAAATTATCTAAAAACAAATAAAAAATATATATAACCATTTAAAAAACATTTAAAATTAAAAAATATTTAAAATATAAAAAAAGAAACATTTAAAATTAACAAAAAAAATAATTTCAATATATTTAAAAAAAAGCATAAAAAATATATACTTCCTATGCGGCTACGCTCATGGGGAAAGGGGCAACCATTATGACGACATACTTGTACCTAAAGATGACGACACTACTCTTCGTACGCATAAAATGAATATCTCATGTAATAATTATTTATTATTATCAGAGCAAAAACTCTGCTATTATAAGTTTGAAAAATTTTTAAATATATCGATCCATTGATGTTTCATTAAATTTTAACAGTTGATTTTAATTATATATATTATATATATTTTATAATTAAAATTAACCACTAAAAATTATTAAAACATAAGTATATCAATATACTTCAAAATTTTGATATAAATCTATATTATATAACACATTAACACCCTATGAAAATACACCTTACCTAGGCGAGAAATATCTTTGTCTTTCTCGTCGTCGGTAATTTCGCTAATCGTTGTCTTTATTAATTTGAGTCTGAATTATTATACATTATAAAATTTTATGATGGCTGAACCCTTAAGAACATGACATGACATGTATGTAAGCCGCAAGGTTCGAGAATATTAAAATAAAACAAAATAAAGGATCATTAATATATATTTTAACAACATATGTCGAACTTATTAATTAAAACTTAAAGAAATATACAAAATATTTTCATTAAATATATTATATATTTATTAAAAAATTACTCATTTTTATTAATACTAATTTTGACATATATATAAATTGAACAAAAAGAGATTGATATGAGATAGGTATCGCAACATCGTCCGAGCCTGCGATACCCATCCCGTTCTTATCTGCTTGGGGATTTTGGTGTGGGACGGATTTTTAGCGGAACAGGACGGAGTCGGATTTAGGTACTGTACTACTAGCCTTATCCGCCCCTATATATATATATATATATAATAATAATAATAATAATAATAATAATTAGTAAAATGATTGATAATATTATATTATATTTAAAATTTTATTTTAATTTATGTTATGTATATGATGATGGTTATATAAATTTTAAAATTTAATTTAATTTATTAGATTTTAATAATTATATGGGCGAATAAGGGCAGGGCAGGTATCCGCGGAGGTAGATTAGAGTTTAACCATTTATTACTCGCATATAAGAACGGAACAGATTTTATGCGAGTTATTAGAAGGTGGGGCGGAATTAGGTAGAACAAAAATTCGCTCTTACCCGTTCCGTTGCTACCTCTAAGGAGAGACGAGGGAAAGAAAAAGAAGATTAATTTGACATTTCACAATAATTGGCGGTGTATCTTTTGAATTTGGATTTGGATTTGGATTTGGGTTCTGTTTCATTCCGTTAACCATGTTTTCTAACAAAAGAAAATGAATAGTAAATATTTTGCAGAACACAATAAATTAAAATAATAAAATATTTCTCCTTATTTTTCTCTTTGGTATATGGTATCAACATTACAAATTATATCAGTTACTAACGACTCAACCATTTTTTTCATAAAATCATTTTTTTAAAATTTTGTATTGAGTACTTTTAATATTAAAAATAAAAGGTATGTAAAAAGAAGTACTTGTAACATTTCTTTTTTCTCCCAACATAACTACCAAAAATGAAAGACTTTGTAACCTAGAAATCATATAAAAAAATAAGAATCATGCTATGTATATTCAGAAAAACAATCACAAAATTAATTATTGATAAAATATAAAATATATATTTAAAATGAATTAAATAACACATATTTATACATATATATAGTGATTAATTTTTTGTATTTATATAATATTTTAAAAAAATTAAAGACATGACATGAGAGAAAATATATTTTCCATATTTAATTAATATATAAAAAAATATGAATGCAATTTGAGAAAAATTTTAATATGAAAATGAAAAGTGTCAATGAAAAGCATTATTGTATGTATTGAGAAAGAAATAAAAAAAACTTTTTGCCTTTTTAAATTTAAGTCATAACTATAAACTGTAAGAATATGTCAGAGAATAAATATCATAAAAAGTAGTTAATACAGTTATTTCTTTTATATTTGTCTGATTTTTTTGCACAATATATTAGACTAGGTCTGCAGTGTTTTATTAAAAAATAGAAAACTTATTATAATTAATGTCAAAACTTTTTTAAAAATGGAGAAAAACCAATCTAAATAAAATTCAATATTCCACAAATTTGATATATATATATATATATATATATATATATATGAGTTAATAAATAATGAAAAACCGTGTATTCTCTTGTCCAAAGATCAAATGCTGACGCAAAAGAAAGATTGTGTTCTATTGTCCAAAGAAAGAAAGTTTAGTAAATTATTTTGAAGTTTTAAATGGAGCTATAAATGTTAAATAAAATAAGAAAGTCCTTGTGACTTGTGAATTAATATTGTTTTTTATTTTTATTTTCGTACATGTGATGTAAGATTCGAGTTGGGCCACACCGCATCCCTCTATGTATCGCAACAATTATTAGTCTAACACAATTAAATTTTGATAAATATGGTAAAAGTGAAAATAAACACGTGCTCGTAGTTAATATATATGTGTCTGTGGACGTCATTGTCTTCTAGAGTAATTTATTATCATCTTAAATTGTTGTCTTCGTCCATAAAATTTGTACATCTTTAATTTTTATCGAGAAAAAAATCCCAAAAAAGAAATCCAAGATAAAGAGTGCTACTAAATATATATTGTAACAAAAATGTTAATTTGTTTTATTATGAGAGAATGCAAGATGAGGGCCCTTCATAAATATTGCATCACATTTTGCTCTTTAATGAGAAGAAAAGAGAGATAAATATACAAAAGCAGTAATAGTAGTAATTAAGAGTTAAGACTTTGTCATGAGGACCAATTCGTCCACCCACATACGGCTGGGGTGGTGGCTAAGAAGAGTAATTAATAAGAAAAAGAGACTTACTTGAAAGATGAAGGATTAGAAGGCCATTCTTGGACATACTTATCCAAGGGATAGCAATGGAGCCTAAGATAGTCTCTCCAATTATGCACAGTCTCTTTCTTTACATTGAAACTTGTGGAGAGTCTCATTGTCTTTGATGGGTCATCTGAGTATAGTTTCATCTTCTCCTCCACCGGCAACTTGAAGAACTCATATGCCACTTCTTCCATTCTCTTCACTGCCTCTAGTGCCACCCCGTGATTTATAACCTTTTTAAGTTCATCATTTAACACATCAAATAAACATATATTTTTAGTACATACTATGCACATGCTATGTATTCTACAATCATATTATACTTTCGGTGTATCGAGAATAAAACTATTTTAAAGAATGAGAATGTTATGAAACTAAAAAATATGTATTATTTAATTTATTTTTATATATTTTATATTAAATTATATGTATTTATAGGATTATTAAAAGCATAGGGGGAATATTTTGAAAATGGAGTGGGACCTGGAAGAAGCCATAGAACTTGCAGGCATCACCGACTTGTTGAACAATCTGGGATCTGTCGGAGGAACCAAGGTCGATGATAGGAACATCTTCACACTCAGACACTTCGGAGAGACGAGGACGCTCGGATTCTGGTCTGACATAGCTTTGGGGCAAGTTTGAGTAACGGATTCCGGAAGAGAGCACTTTGGCGTCCATTAATTTATTTATGAAGATAGCTAATAACAAGGATATGATGGGGAAGAGGACAAAACAAATTAAAGGCACCAAAGAAAAGAAAGATTAAACAAAAAAACAGGACAGAAAAGCAGAGAGAGCGGTTCCCTTTTGGGAGTTGGTCTTACTAAGGAGTAAGGAGGTTCGAGGAAGATGAGGTAGAAGCAGAGTGATATGTTATTCATTTATATAATAATGTGAAGCCTTCATTAGGGATGTGGGTGAAGTAGAAAGACTATTTTGCATTGACTTAAGTGTACGTTGTCGCACTCCTATTGGTCTACTCTATCTTAGTCCTATAAGTATTCTCTTAGGTAGCGTTTGTTTTGAGGTACTGAGATAGAGACTAAAAGACTGAGACTCAGTATCATATTTGTTGGTTTAGAAATTGGTATTAAAATTTCTGTCTCTGTCTCTAAAATTTCAGTATTTCAGTACCTCCAAAAAGTAGGGACACAGGAGACTAAAATTTTTAGAGATAAAGACTGAAACTTTAATAACATTTTATACCTAAAATACTTTTATTTTAATTAATTAATTCCAATTTTATTCTTTGTACAAATTAAATTAGAATTTTATTCTTGTTTTAATTTTTGTCTCCCACTTTACACCAAACATAATACTAAAATTTATTTCAATCTCTGTCTCTTAGTCCCTGTCTATCAGTCTTTCTTGTAAAAGGGTGTGGAACTGTGGATGCCTTTCATTATTTTAGTAATTAATTGATAATAAGTAATGAATATTTTTTATTAATATTAGTTCATCTTTTATTTTTATATTATTAAAATTTAAAAATTAAAATTTAACATATTCAAAGTGTTATTAAAGGTTAATAAAAAATAATAAATTTTATTTGTCATGTAATAACATTATTCATTAACAATTTAGTTATAAATTTTGAATTTAAATTAATGTGATATATAAGATTATATATGCTATATACTTTATTATCTTTTATTTCTTTCTCTTTTGATGAGTGAGAGTGCCCAGGCTACCAACTCGATTCTCGCAGTCTGGCATTTTCTTCCATGTTGATGTACTTCTCAGCTCTCTCTTGCACATCGCTCAGGGAGCAGGTCTTGAATCTTCAAACACGCTTTATTAAACCTTTCCATGTAGTCCCGTAAAGGCTCTCCGACCTTTTGTTTTACTCCCAGGAGGCTCGGTGTGTTCTTTACTTTGTCTTTCTGGATAGAAAACTGCATCAAGAACTTTCGCGAGAGGTCATCGAAGCTAGTGACCGACCTTGGAGGGAGGCTGTCAAACCACTTCATCGCTGCTCTCGACAAGGTGGTCGGGAAAGCTTTGCAACGAGTAGCATCAGAAGCGTCAGCCAGATACATCCGACTTTTGAAGTTGCTTAGATGATGCTTCGGATCCGTGGTTCCGTCATAGAGGTCCATATCCGGGCTTTTGAAGTTCCTCGGAACTTTTTCCCTCATTATGCCCTCACTGAATCTGAATGGGTCCTCTCCTCCCAAGGAGAAATCTTCTCGGTCATTACGGGAGCTTCGATTTTTGAGAACGGACTCTAGCCTTAAGAGCTTTTCTTCTAACTCCTTTCGTTGCTCTATCTCATTCCTCAGGTTCCTCTCCGCCTCTCGCTGTCGTTCTAGCTCATACTCCAGCTGCTCCAAACGTCCTTGATAGACATGGAACAATCCCATGAAGTCAGTTGCATGGGGCTGTCCTTCTTTTCCGGACTCGCGCCCTTTAGAAGAGTTTGCCTTTGGGTCTTTCAGCCTAGAAGTGCCTTCTTTGTTCTGGTTGGTCGCGCCTTGGTGGGAGGCTATGTCCATGTCGTTGTTTCCAACATCTAGATTTTCTTGTTCAGAGTCAGATGCTGTATGACCATCTTCTAGTGAATTGTCCGCCATTACTAGATGATCTCTCGGGTCCCTGGCAACGGCGCTAATATTACGAGGGGTAACCGGAGATTAGGGGGCTGGACTCGTTGGGTTGGCCCAATCGTCTGAGGGAGGAAGCCTCCGAGCAGGTTTGCATTTGGGAGCTTCCGTCCGACTAGTACGTGAGAGAGAGTGGGGGTGGTACCTGCAAAGACACTCCGATGTTTAAGTCAGCAAGGGTCTAAGCAAGTCTAGAGAGTATTGGAACTTAGAGATACCTGAGGGGTGTCAGTGTACTTATAGTGGTGAACCAATAACTACCGTTGGAGTAGTTCCACCTTTTAAGGAGGATAAATGTCCCTTTATCTTAGTGAAGTTGAGATATGGCTCCTGGAAGTGGGTTGAGAGATTTTAGGGGCAGTTACTTATTTGAATGAGTGTTATCCGCCAGCTAACCTTTGTCCCCGACTTCTTTTGACCAAGTCGTTGATTGGACCGACTTCTTAGGAGAAGGTTGGCGTCGAGTGAGAGCCAATATTTAGATTGGACCTTTTTTTTGGACCTGGACCCTAATGTTGGGTCAGGATATGAACAATAACTATGTCTGATTTATTTATGTTAAAAGTTGTTCTTGTAAAATTATTGATAAATTGGTCATAATTTTTTTTAAAAAATTACTAGTTAAAGATAAATTTAATTCAAATAAAAAATTTTTAAGACAAAATGAAGACAAAATAAAATAAAATTTTAAAATATTTTAAAAATTTTTAATAATTTAAAAAAAAAATATACTTTATTCAATTTAATTTAATTAAAATAAAATATTATTTTAATTTTTAAAATTTTTATTAAAAATTAAAATCGTCTTTAATATTTATTTTTTCAAAAACCTCCCTACCACTCAAAAGTTAATTTCAACCTTTTTAAAAACTTATTATGATTAAGAACGTTTTTTAAAAGAAAAAAATGTCGGAAACAGTTCTAATTTTCAATTAAAATACTAAAAAATAAAATAATACTTTACCCATTTAATTACCAATTATGCGTTAGGCAAAATTAAAGGGTCTAAGAGGTTGAGCCAATGAGCCCACATACACAAGTGGAGTTGCATGGATTATTAAAACAGAGTTAATTACAGTTAATTATGAGATTGATTGGGCTTGAATGGATCAGAGTTTAATCCCTTTTTGTTGTAGCATTGAAATTCTTCTTCTACTGTATTTGACATGGTCATAGATCGTGAATCCTCCTCGTGATAATGTGATAATATTTTCAGCCGTAAAGCAAACTCGAATTGGGTTGGATGTCCATCCCTTCTTATCATAATTCTTCCTTCTAATAAATGTGTCTTTTTCAATAAGTGGGGGCATATCGCCGTTGGTTGTTCCTTTGCATGGCGTAGGTTTTGGTCGGTCCGGTTGGAACAGAGGGACCTCACAATTGGTCACTCACCCCTTGAGAAAAAGTTGCGAATAACAATTAACCTGACCCCAATCTATCTAAAGTTGATAGAGATACAGATGTGGTTGGACTTCTTCTCAACGCGGTAACATAATACCCACCTTATTTAATCATTTTGATCTTGTTATTAAATAAGGATAAAGTATATTTTTTTCTTTAAAATTTGGTAAAAATTTTAAAAATATTTTAAATTTTATTTTGTTTTAATTTTGTCTTAAAAATTTTTGATTTGCATCAAATATATCTTTGACTACTAAATTTTCAAAAAATTTAAGACCAATCTAACAATAATACATAAACTTGATTTGTTTGTATTGAAGGTTGTTCTTATAAAATTATTGTTGAATTGGTCTTAAATTTTTTGAAAAATTAGCCGTCAAGGATATATTTGATGCAAATCGAAAACTTTTGGGACAAAATTAAAACAAAATAAAACTTAGGGATATTTTTAAAAATTTTGTCGAAATTCAGGGACAAAAAATATAGTTTACCCATTTATAGAATATTAAATGGAAAAACTCTAAGTACCAATATAATTTATTATTTTTTTAAATATTTTTAGTTATTAATCTAATTCTTTAAATCTAGTAATTCAATAATATAATTTTAACCCACATTTTTAAATATTGTTGACAAACTACTGAGCAAAAATAATAAATTCTACTAATTTTTTATTATTCTTCATATTAAAAATAAAAGATTACTCTCTCCTCTCTTACTAGATGTTTAAATAACACTCTCCTAACTCTAATATCTTATTTATAAAATATATATTCTCCTTTTTTACAAAATTAAAATAGCACACTTTGTTTCGCTTGACCAAAATATTCATCAATAACAAATATATATAATATTTGGTTAAAATATTCTTTATATATATATATATATATATATATATATATATATATATATATATATATTTTGATAATTATTTGGTTAAATCAAATAATAATAATATGCACTTATTACTATTTTAATAATTTTTTTCTCTTAATATTTTATCACATAATATAGAATGATTTAACTTGTTACATAAATATTCATCTGTTATATTATTTTGAGAGTTACCTGAAACATTGTTTTGGATCTGAATGTGAGGTCCAGGCTCCCTGTGAGGCAACGCCCAACTTGTTCTTGTGTTGAGGTACCGTCGTCCGAATTCTTCGTGTGGAGGTGGGGTGGTACCTGCAAGAGACTCCGATGCTTAAGTCAGCAAGGGTTTTAAGCAGGGTTTTCGTAGGATCAAACGTGAGTATACTTGAGGGGTATCGGTGTACTTATAGTAGAATTAATAATCACCTTTGTTGGAGTAGTTCCACCTTTATTGATGGATAACCATTCCCTTTATTTTAGGAGTTTGTTAGAGGCTATCTTTCAGAGGAGATAAAGATAGTTGGAGAGATTCGCGGAGGCAATTACTTACTTGGACAAGTAGAGCTGGGCTCCCTTTGTCGTGTTCGACCTTTTTAAAGAGCTCGGGTATACGGTAGAGGTCACCTCTTTGGGCTGGGCCTCTTACCTTTATTTGAGTCTGGCTTTTATAAATTTGGGCTAGGGTATGAATAGTGTCCCTATTTGAGTCTAAGCTTTCGAGAGGTCGGGTTCAAGCATTTTATAGCTTAAGTATTCATCATCGGGTGTGCCGCCTTCAAGAGGTCGGGTACTCGACGTGTTTTAAATTTTTGAACGTTACAATTTTAAATGGGGGGCGAGCTTTACGCGGTAGTTTTGTTGGAATCCGCACGTGGTTTTTCCCCTTTTCTCTTATAAAAGGCTTTGTTGCCTCCTTCTTTTCCCTTTTTCATTTTCGAAAAATGTTCCATTTGCCTTTATTTCCTTCAAGAAAACTCTTTTCTTCCTTTGCTTCTTACTTCATATATGCCTTTTAGTTTTCAAGATTTTCCCTATCTTGATTCGTTTGAAGAGGTCTTGATGCTTTGGAGAGGATCGTTTGCGTTTTGCTTCTTGTCGTGTGGTGCACGAAATTGTGATCATCAATGGCGCCAACAACTTGGTACGCACAATTGTAATCTCAACTCTTTATCACAACTTTACACAACTAACCATCAAGTGCACTGGGTCGTCCAAGTAATAAACCTTACGTGAGTAAGGGTCGATCCCACGGAGATTGTCGGCCTGAAGCAAGCTATGGTCACCTTGTAAATCTCAGTCAGGTGGATTCAAATGGGTATGGTGAATTGATAATAAAAACATAAATAAAATATAAACTGGGATAGAGATACTTATGTAATTCATTGGTGAGAATTTCAGATAAGCGTATAGAGATGCTTTCGTTCCTCCTGAACCTCTACTTTCCTGCTATCTTCATCCAATCATTCCTACTCCTTTCCATGGCAAGCTGTATGTTGGGCATCACCGTTGTCAATGGCTACTTCCCGTCCTCTTAGTGAAAATGGTCCAAGATGCTCTGTCACAGCACGGCTATTCATCTGTCGGTTCTCGATCATACTGGAATAGGATCCATTGATCCTTTTGCGTCTGTCACTACGCCCAGCACTCGCGAGTTTGAAGCTCGTCACAGCCATCCCTTCCCAGATCCTACTCGGAATACCACAGACAAGGTTTAGACTTTCCGTATCTCAAGAATGGCCATCCATGGGTTCTAACTTATACCACGAGGATTCTAATATCTCGGACTCGGTCCTCTATATTAGATATCCAAGAGATACTCATTCTAGCTTGTTTGCAAGTAGAACGGAAGTGTTTATTAGGCACGCGTTCATAGGTGAGAATGATGATGAGCGTCACATAATCATCACATTCATCATGTTCTTGGGTGCGAATGGATATCTTAGAGAAGGAATAAGCTTGAATTGAATAGAAAAACAGTAGTACTTTGTATTAATTCATGAGGAACAGCAGAGCTCCACACCTTAATCTATGGTGTGTAGAAATTCTACCGTTGAAAATACATAAGTGATGAAGGTCCAGGCATGGCCGAGAGGCCAGCCCCCAAACGTGATCTAAAGATGAAACTAAAGATGTAAATACAATAGTAAAAAGTCCTATTTATGCTAAACTAGTTACTAGGGTTTACAGGAATGAGTAAATGATGCAGAAATCCACTTTTGGGACCCACTTGGTGTGTGCTTGGGCTGAGCATTGAGCTTTACACGTGTAGAGGCTTCTCTTGGAGTTGAACGCCAGTTTGTAACCTGTTTCTGGCATTTAACTCCACTTTGCAACCTGTTTCTGGAGTTTAACTCCAGAATGCAGCATGGAACTGGCGTTCAACGCTAGTTTGCGTCATCTAAACTCGGGCAAAGTATGGACTATTATATATTGCTGGAAAGCCCTGGATGTCTACTTTCCAACTCAATTGAGAGCGTACTATTTGGAGTTCTGTAGCTCCAGAAAATTCACTTTGAGTGCAGGGAGGTCAGAATCCAACAGCATCTGCAGTCCTTCTTCAACCTCTGAATCTAATTTTTGCTCAGGTCCCTTAATTTCAGCCAGAAAATACCTGAAATCACAGAAAAATACACAAACTCATAGTAAAGTCCAGAAATATAAATTTTATTTAAAAACTAATAAAAATATATTAAAAACTAACTAAATTATACTGAAAATTATGTAAAAATAATGCCAAAAAGCGTATAAATTATCTGCTCATCATCGTGCCTTCTCATTTCGCATTTTATCAAGGTTGGTACTTTCTTCCATTTTTGTTTGTTTGCGTCAACTGTTCTGAATTCTTTAAACTATTCTGAATGGTACCTTAAGTAGTTATTATGGAATGTTGACGATGGTTTTATATTTATTGATACTTGTTGCATCTTGGTAGCTTGTTGAACTGTTGACAAGAGAATTTATGCCGGTCTAGAATTTCTTAATTAATAAAAAGAATATCTTCATTGCAAGTATAGTCTAGACGAACAATGGATTCTCCGTCAAAGTTTAAATATAGAATTGTCACAATTCAAATCAAATAACCGAGAGTATTTAAACTCCCGAGTCGTTCTCCCAAGAAACTAGGGACAATAAGTGCATAAAATTGGTTGTGAAAATCAAGAGGTTTTTAATGACGAAACAAACAATTAAAGGAATTAAAGAACAATCAAAATTGCAATTAATAAACTAATAAATGAATTAAAGAACTATCTATGTAATATGAACAAGTAAGGCTTTAAAGTGATTGAAGAGTGGTTCAAAACATAAATAGAACCTTGAGTTGGGATGAGTTATGAAATTCCTTCTTTTCCATAACCAAAATTATGATAATTATAATGGATTAATCTTACCTAGTCAACCCTTAACATCGAAGAGTAAGTCAGGTGAGCATAATTGTTCTTAATCCACAAATCCTAGCTAACTTACTAATTACCTTAGTAAAAAGCTAGTGTTAGTGGAAACAAGGACAACTAACAACCCAAAAATTATCACTAAATGTCGGACATTATGACTATAGTATCCCATATACTCATTTTTCCAAGCCAAGGAGTGGAAATTTACTCCATAATCAAAATTGACATTTCATCAAACACATGGTAGGCATATTCATAAAACATGGCAAAATTATAAAATACTTGGAACTATAAACAACTAATAAAAAAATCAACAATGGCAACTCAATAAACATATAATAACCACTAAACATCAAATTTATGGAATAGAACTCAAAATTACAAAAGCATATATGTATTGGTAAAGTGAACTAAAATATAAGAAAGTGTAGAACAAGTAGTGTAATAAAAGAGAAAATTACGAAATACTTGGTGCAGAACTTATAACCCACAAATAACCGGCAAGTGCACCGGGTTGTACCAAGTAATACCTCAGGTGAGTGAGGGTCGATCCCACGAGAATTGATGGATCAAGCAACAATGGTTGAGTGATTGGCTTAGTCAGACAGACAGAAAAGAGTGTTCTGGTATTCAAAAGCATTAAACAGTAATTTAGAAATTAAAATAGAAAGCAGTAAATTAATGAGAATAATATATGGAGAAATAGTTAAAGCTTCAGAGATATCTATTTTTCGGATTGACTTTTCTTACTAACTATTTTAATCATGCAAGATTCAATTTATGACAAACTATATATGACTAAGCCCTAATTCCTTAGACCTTCTTAGTCTACTCTAACTTTCATTAACCGCTAATTTCTTGGTCACTTAATTCCAATTAGAGGATGAAGTTTAATTCTAGTTTATATGCCACAAAAATTCTAATTACCCAAATATATGAGGATTATATGTCACGTATCCCGTTAAGTCCAGATAATTAGAAATTTAAGAGAATATGTATTCAAGATGTTATTCAAGTAAAGAGCTTTTCCAAGTTATACAAGAACTCAATTAGAATCAAGGTCATACTTCCGTTCCACCCAGATTCATAAAATAAAGAACGAAAACAATTCTTGAATAATAAATCAGTATATGAACTAAAATAGAAAAGTAATAGTATCAATCCATACAATAGACAGAGCTCCTAACCTTAACAGTGGAGGTTTAGTTGCTCATGGTTCAGAGAGAAAACTAGGATTTTGAAAAACTGTAAATTGTGGAATGAGGTAGAAGAGAAGAGATGAAGATTCCTTTTATATCTAATCCTAATTAATGTAAAATATATTTTCTAAAACTAAATAATATCTTTTCCTATTTGTAATTAAAATAAAAGATTTAATCAAAATTAAATAAAAAACAATCGTGTAGCATCAAGTAGATGGAAGGGGGACCACTGCTCCCTTTTTAACTGGCGCCTGTAATCATGTGTTTTTGGAGAATTTGTGGTTCTGGCGCCTAACTTGAGAAATTCCAAGTTAGGCGCCACCTTGACCATACAGCTAGAAGAGAAGTGTATACTATTATATAGCGTTGGAAAGCTCTGGAAGTTAGATTTCCAATGCCACTGAAATCACATCAATCGGACCTTTGTAGCTCGAGTTATTTAGGTTTGAGTGCAGAGAGGTCAGGGTTGACAGCATCATTCGCCTTCTTCTCTTTTTCTGCGAAAACTCCATCAAATGCAGCCGAATGCTATCTAAAATAAACAGAATTGCACACGAATCAAAGTAGCATCCATAGTGGCTAAAAGATAATTAATTCTTGATTAAATTCAACAATTTGAATGCAAATTCACTAGGAAAAGATAGGAAAGATGCTCACGCATCACAACACCAAACTTGAATTATTGCTTTTCCTCAAGCAACCAAAATTAACATAAGCTTAGGATGTGAATTTGCATGTGAGTGAGAGTTCAATTAAGCTCATGTCTCTTCTTGAAATGGGGTTTACAACTGCAATCTGGAATAGTTTTGGCATCTCTCTCTCCTTTGAATAAGAAGAATGTCACTGTCACTCGAAATTAGAATCCGGATAATATTATGAATTCTCTACTCTTTTATACTTCAGTTTAATCCTTGAACACATCAAATTCCTTTTAATTTTCTTTTCTTTGGTACTTTGCACCTTGAGCCTAGCCGTGACTTTAAATGTTTTGTCTCAAGGATTACTTGACACAAAAACACCACAAGCACTTAACTAGGAAACTCTCTTTAAGTTCTAAATTTTTTTTCAGTTACTCCCAAATAGTGGTGCTCAAAGCCTTTGGCATACTCTGTTAAATGCATTTGATCTCGACTCTTAGTGCTCTATCTCAAGGATTACTTGACACATTCACACCACAAGCATATGACTAGGGAAACAACTCTTTGAGCCTTTAATCATGTCTGACCTCCCTAGTCATTGATGCTCAGAGCCTTGGACCTTGCCTTTATTTTTCTTTTGCTATTTCTTTTGCTTCAAGGATTAAACTTTCACTAACTTCAGAGAATTCATAATAGTTCTCTAAATTCCTGTTCCTTATACATCAACATCCTTTGATTCAAATTCAGATATGCACTGTTCATGTCATGCATTCAAAATCACAGAAAACACCACCACATTTAAGTGAATAAGACTATTCTTTGTTATAGACTCTAATTTTCATGCAATACATCCTTTTCTTCTTTTTCTTTTGGATTCAAGCTCAGTGAGCGATACATGAGATACTTTCCAGATTTAAAAGCAAATAACAGAAAAAATAGCAAAATAAACTGGAACCTAGGAATCGAAATAACAAAGGATCATGACATTCAAGTAAAACAACAGAAAACATGAATATAACATAATAAGAATGGAAGGAAATATAGAATGAAAGGAACTCAACCACCTCAGTTATCCTAGTGGCCGTCTCATTCTTCAAGCTGTGCTCCTCCGTGAAGATGATTTACCTCCCTTTGGTTCCATTAATATAAGCTTGTCCTCAAGCAAAGAAAAATTGAGGCCATGTCTCCCCTAGCACGCCTAACTTGAGGTCGCTCCTTCCTTTGTTGTGCCTAACTTGACTTGAGTAATCATACCTTGTGCCTAACTTGAAAAATCTCAAGTTAGGCGCAGACCCTCTAGAGAGAAATTGGATGCTGCGCGAAGTATGTGGCGCTTAACTTGAGAATTCTCAAGTTAGGCACAGAACCTTCTGAGACAAATTCCCTTCTGCGCGTCTGCACTCTGTATTTAAGAACCTATTATGTTTCAATAATTCTGCATGATCCAAACATACGTAAAACAAAGGGAAAAAATAGTAAAAATATCAACTGAAACCAAATTAATACAAAATCAAACCAACAGAAATCAAAACAAAGGATACGAAAACATCGGGTTGCTT
Source organism: Arachis hypogaea (assembly GCF_003086295.3). Classification (NCBI taxonomy): domain Eukaryota; kingdom Viridiplantae; phylum Streptophyta; class Magnoliopsida; order Fabales; family Fabaceae; genus Arachis; species Arachis hypogaea. The sequence continues at coordinate 97,348,301 of NC_092055.1, read as the reverse complement.
CCCGACAAGCGCTTCTTTAACGTCACTAGCTTGACGGTCAGTTCTGCTAATTCAGCAGATGAGCAGACCTCTGGCGATCAATCTCGTCTCCAAGATAGTGCTTTAACCTCTTGCCATTTACTGTAAACTTTCTGTCAGAATTCTCTTCTTGGATCTCTACATGACCATATGGTAAAGCTCTGGTAACCATAAACGGTCCTGACCACTGGGATTCAGCTTCCCGAGAAAGAGTTTGAGCCTTGAATTATACAGAAGCACTTTCTGGCCCGGCTCAAAGACTCTGGGCAATCTTCTTGTCATGCCATAACTTGGTTCTTTCCTTATAGAGCTTGGCATTCTCATAGGCTGAATATCAGAATTCATCAAGCTCATTCAACTGAAGCATCCTCTTAATTCCAGCAGCCTGAGCATCAAGGTTCAGATACCTGATTGCCCAGTAAGCTTTATGCTCTAGCTCCACTGGTAAGTGACAGGCTTTGCTATAGACCAACTGATAGGGAGACATGCCAATAGGAGTCTTATAGGCTGTCCAGTAAGCCCAGAGAGCATCATTAAGCTTCCTAGACCAGTCCTTTCTTGAAACGCTGACGGTCTTCTCTAGAATCCTCTTGAGTTTCCTGTTGAAAACCTCAACCTGTCCACTTGTCTGAGGGTGATAGGGGGTTGCCACTTTATGATGGACTCCATATCTCTGCAAAAGTGAGTCCAGCTGTCTGTTATAGAAGTGACTTTCACCATCACTAATGAGTGTCCTTGGGACACCAAACAGGCTGAAAATATATTTTTGAAGAAAGCTCATTACCACTTTGGCATCATTGGTGGGTAGCGCCATAGCTTCCACCCACTTGGACACATAATCAACTGCCACTAGAATATCGTTGTTTGAATGTGAGGGTGGAAAAGGTCCCATGAAATCAATACCCCATACATCAAATAACTCAACCTCAAGAATCCCCTACTGTGGCATCTCATGGTTGGCAGGGAGATTTTGAGCTCTTTCACACCTGTCACAGTGCTTCACAAATTCTCTTGCATCTCTGAAGAGATTCGGCCAGTAAAATCCACTCTGAAGGACTTTTGAAGCTGTCCTTTCACCACTAAAGTGGCCTCTATAATCAGAATCATGACAGTGCCAGAGAATTTACTGTGTTTCTTCATCTGGAACACATCTTCGAATTATACCATCTGAACATCTTTTAAAAAGGTACGGTTCCTCCCAAATGTAGTATTTTAAAAAGGTACGGTTCCTCCCAATGACAAAAAGGCACAAGAAGGATCCTCCAAGAAGAATGGTGATGACTCCTCCCCCTCCAAAATGAAAGACAAAGGAAAGGGGCCAATGAACTGAAGCTGCTCAAGGTTGTTGAGTTCCATGGTTGACACTCTCAAATTTCTAAATTTCTGTTTAGTTTCTTTATGTTTTAATTTCTGTTTGAGAATAAGTTGAAATGCTAGGATAGTTTATGTTTAATGCTTAGTTTTTTTTATATGCCTAAAGTCTTTTATGAGTCCTTTGAATTACAAGAAAAAAAATGCAATATTAGTTCAAGTTCATCTACATCAATAAAAGATTAGTTTGTTTCCATAAGAGTTATTGTGAGTTGTTACAAAAACAAGAGCAAAAGAGACTAAGACCAATTGGGACTGTTCAAAAACTAAGAGATAAGGAACTAAGTGTAGAACCTTGAATGAACTAGAAAGAAAATGAGTCATGAAAAAACAACTGGGCTTAGAAGGTATGACAAAGTAAAGGCTAAGGGGTATCCCTTGAATATCTATAGAACCAAGAAGTAGTAAGAAATAAAGACCCAAGGCTCTGAGCATCAACTACTAGGATGAAAAGAAACACTAAATAGCTTACAAGAGTTAGAGAACCTAGTAGATACTTGTAGTGAAGATGTGTCAAGAAAAGACCTGGGCAAGTAAATTCTTAGGGGTGTTTCAACACCTAGTACCCTAAAGCCAACGAATTTGGGAGTGCTAATTGAAAGTCTAACTAAAGGGTTGTCTTGAGACAAAACATTTAGAGTCGTGGTCAATGAAAAAGAAAAAGTGAAAAGGAAAGAACATCCAAAAGAGAATGAAATAACTCTTGCTACATCAAGGTGACAATCAATAAAAAGGGCCCCTGAAGCTTATATTTGAAAGAACCCTCAAGGATCTAGAAGTTCTTTGTGACATTAAAATAAATATATTCATGTGTTAAACACTTAGCCTCTTCCTTAGTAATGTTTGCATCCATTCAAGGTCAAGTATCAATTCATTTAAGAACTACTCACATTGATTTACTTGGGATAAGCAAAGCTTAAGTTTGGTGTTGTGATGACTTTCATCATTTACCCTTTCTTCTTGTATAAAAAGGACCATAAAAGAACATAATCTCATTTGATAATTGCAATTCATGAGTTAATTGATGAATATTATGGTACATTACTTTGAAAAGGGTTTGTGCTGAATTTTAGGTGAAAAAGACATCAAAAAGGGAAGAAAACAACAAAACAAAGCTGGGCGTATGAAACTGGCGTGCCACTTGGAGCAAACGCCACAAAAATGAATGGGTGTGGCACGCCAATACTAAATTCTAGAAAGGATCCTCAAGCTCTCTATATAGGCGTGGCACACCAGGAACTGGGCGTGGCACGCCAGTTATGATTTCCAGAGGAGCATGATTGAAGAAATTGTATGGGCGTGGCACGCCAGAAGCTGGGCATGGCACGCCAACACAGTTTTCCAGAAAGGACTCCCAAAACCTTTACATGGGCATGGCACGCCAAGAGCTGGGTGTGGCACGCCAGTGTAAGTTCCAGAGAGCGAGGATGAAGGCCACAAAAGGGGCATGCCACTTGAAGAGCTAGGCATGGCACGCCAAGCTGAAAAGAATCATACTAAAGGGGCGTGCCACTTGAGCACCAAGGCGTGGCACGCCAGTACAAGATTCCAGAGAGCAATATTGAAGACCCAAAAGGCTGAGTGTGCCACTTGGTATCAAAGGCATCGCACGCCAGCTTCAAATCATCACTTTGGCGTGCCACTTGAAGAACCAGGCGTGGCACGCCAAGCTGGAAAGAGCCACATTGAAGTGGGCGTGCCACTTAAGCCTCAAGGCATGGCACGCTAGTACAAGTTTCCAGAGAAGAGGTTGAAGGCCAAAAGGGCTGGGCGTGCCACTTCATGTCGCAGGCGTGGCACGCCAGCTCTCAATTGTCACTTGGGCGTGCCACTTGAAGACCCAGGCGTGGCACACCAACACTCAAGGAGACCAAAGCAAAGCTGGGTGTGCCACTAGAGCATCCAGGCATGGCACGCCAATGATAAAAAGGGCCAAAGCAAAGGCTGGGCGTGCCACTTGGTGTCGAAGGCGTGGCACGCCAACTCCAGATTCTCACTTAGGCGTGCCACTTGAGGACCCAGGCGTGGCACGCCAGCTACTGGATCAAAGAAGAATGATGAGCGTGGCACTCCAGAACTTGGGCGTGCCACGCTAGTTCAATTGGCAAGAGAGGAAGATCAAGCACCCAAAATGGGCGTGGCACGGCAGAACCTGGGCATGCCACGCTAGTTCAACTTTCCAGAAAAGAAAGAAAGAAGGAAAAAGCCTGGGCGTGCCACTTGGGTTCGTAGGCGTGGCACGCCAAGCCAACACCCACACTTAAGAAGACCCTAGGCGTGCCACTTGGGCTCGAAGACGTGGCACGCCAGGGACATCAACACATGGGGCGTGCCACTTGAAGAGCTTGGCGTGGCACGCCAAGCCAAATTGGAGGCTAGGCGTGGCACGCCACCTGAACGCCAGCCAAACGCCATCCTGGAAGGTCACGTTTATTAAGTTTCTTTTTCCTCCAAATTGTATTTTTCTTTTCTCTTTTGTATTTTCTTTATTCTAGTGTTAGGAGTAGTATAAATAGCCCCTGAAAGTACTGAGGAAGGGGTGAAGCAATAGAGCTATTAGTTGTAGTTAGATTTACTTTTCACTTTATCATCTCTTCCATCTTTGGTACTTTTCTCTGAGCTATGAGTAGATAAATTCCCTCTCATTGAGAGAGGGAGCTCTGTTGTATTTGATGGATTAATGATAGTTAGTTTTTTCTTCTCTTCATCTTCTCTTTGATTTGCTAGAAGGAATTTCGTTTTAATGTTAGTGTTCAATCATCTTGGAAAAGAGGTTGAATGCAAAATGGGTTTCATGGGAACCTTGGAAAAGGAAACATGAAACCATGCTAGAAATCCCTTCTCACACTTGAGTAGGATCTGGGTTTTGGCATTTGGATATAGTGACATATAATCCTCCCTCTACTTGGACTTATAATGATGTGTGGTATAATCAGAGACCAAGCATATCTCTCTTCATGAGCAATTAGACCAAGGAATTGGCTATTGATCAAGATCTGAGAGATTGAGTCACCAAGGGATTGGGGCTCAATCAATCATGATTGCCAAGAGGTCAATGAGTTGTATGATTGAAGAAGATATGAACTGGATTTAATCCAAAGAGAGCAACATCTCATGATATCAATGAATTCTCCCTATTCTTATCTTCCACTTTCTTTATAGCTTTCTTTATATTCTGTAAATCCCCATTCCCATTTACTTTTGAGTCATTTATGTTTTTGCACTTTACATTATTGTCATTTCCATTTCTGCACTTTACTGCTTATCTTTACTTTTGAACCATTTATGTTTCCGCCCATTTACAATTCTACAATCACAATTTATTTTGCTTAGCTTAACTAATTCACTAATTAATTAAAATTGCTCAAATCTACCAATCTCTGTGGATACGATCCCACTCCACTGTGGGTTATTACTTGACGATAATTTTGGTGCGCTTGCTAAAAGAACGGATTCATCATTTTTTATATGGGGTGTGAATTTTAGGTCATCAGTCCACCCAAGAGCTGTTTTATGGCTCCTGAGCACTAAAATAAGTGCCTCTTCCTCTTCACGCTTCAGGGAAGAGCTAGTTATCACTGGATATGAATTATTTTCACCCAAGAACACATATTTTAGAGAAGGGGCAAAAGTTTGAGCTCAAGCTTGGGGACTTCCTCCTCCTTTATTGGCATGTTCATCAGCTTCTTTTGGGGTGGGGAATCATCAACTTCAACTAATTCATACTCCGAAATAGGATCCAAAATTTCATCAAGTACCTCAGCTTCCAGTACCTCTTGAACAAGTGGTTCAACAACATCAATTCTCATACACTCTTCAGAATCATTAGGGTGCTTGAGAGCTTCAAAAATATTAAGGACCACCTATTCTTCATTGACCCTCAGGGTTAATTCACCATTTTGCACATCAATCAGAGCTCTACCTGTAGCTAAAAAGGGTCTACCAAGAATAATAGAGGATTTTGCATCCTCTTCCATGTCTAAAATAACAAAATCAGCAGGAAAAATAAATGGTCCTACTTTCATAAGTAAATCCTCAACAACACCCACAGGTAATTTAATAGAAAGATCAGCAAGTTAAAGAGAAATACGAGTGGGTTTTACCTCCTCAATTTGAAACTTTTTCATCACTGAAAGTGGCATGAGATTGATGCTAGCTCCAAGATCACATAAAGCTCTCTGAATGGTGACATCTCCAATGGTGCAAGGAATTACAAAGCTCCCTGGATCTTGCATCTTCTCAGGAATGTTATGTTGAATAATGGCACTGCATTCCTTGGTTAACACCACTGTTTCTTGTTTCTTCCAATTCCTCTTGTTAGTCAATAATTCTTTCATAAATTTAACATAGAGAGGCATTTGCTCAAGAGACTCTACAAAAGGAATGTTGATATGTAGCTTCTTGAAGACTTCTAAAAATTTAGAAAATTGCTTATCTTTGGAAGCCTTCTAAAGCCTCTAAGGATATGGTATTTTTGGCTTGTATTCAGGAGCCTTTGGCAATGTAGGATAAGTGTCAAGAGAGTCAGGGAATGGGTTATCTGCACGCTTCGGAGGGGTGTACTCTACTTCTTCCTTCATCTCCTCTGGAGCTTCTTTTTCAACTAGCTCCTCATTGACCTTGGTCTCAGAACCAGCTACTTTACCACTCCTCAATTGAATAGCCTTGCAATCTTCTCTTGGGTTCACCACTGTATCACCAGAAAATGTATTTGAAGACCTCTCAGGCATTTGCTTGCTCAATTGGCCCATTTGCACCTCCAAGTTTCTAATGGACGCCCTGGTTTCCTACATAAAACTCCTTATCATCTCCCAATTAGAATCTTGTTGGGGTTGAGAGTTTGCCTGCTGAGGTGGTTGTTGTGGGTGAGATTGAAATTGGCGATTATTTTGATTATTCTGTTGGAAGCCGCCCTGAGAATTATTGTTGAAATTTTGAGATCTCTGAGGTTGGTCTCTCCACCCAAAATTTGGGTGATTTCTCCACCCTTGATTGTAGGTCTTAGAGTATGGATCATTGTTGGGATTTCTAGGGCCACTCTCCATGTAATTGACCTGTTCAGAAGAGGATTGAGCATAATCATAATTATCATTTTGCACAAAATTACCTGTCATGTGATAAGGGACCTCTTGAGGTGCATTCTGAGTGTTGACAGCTGAAACTTGCATTCCACTCAACTGTTGAGTAAGTAGATTTATTTGCTGAGACATAAGCTTGTTCTGAGCAAGAAGAGCATTAACAGTTTTCACTTCCAACATGTCTCTCTTCTGAGAGGTCTCAGAGTGCAAAGGATTCCTGTTGGAGGAATATAAGTATTGGTTGTTAGCAACCAACTCAATAAGCTCAATAGTCTCCTCTGGTGTCTTCTTCATGTGCAAGGAACCACCTGTAGAATTATCCAAGCGCATCTTGGACATTTCACATAAGCCCTCATAAAAGATATCCAGCTGAGTCCATCTAGAGAACATGTCCGGAGGGCATTGCCTAGTCAGTAGCTTGAATCTCTCACCATCTTTTTGTCTGAACGTCTGAACCTCCACCCTTAGCTTAGTCAGTTTTTGAGGTGGGAAAAATTTAGTCAGAAATCCGTGTTAACCTTATCCCAAGTATCCAGACTCTCCTTGGGTTGTGAATCTAACCATAGTTTTGCTCTATCCTTCACAGTAAATGGGAAGAGCATGAGTTTGTATACCTCAAGATTCACTTCATTGGTCTTCACTGTATCACACATTTGCAGAAAATCAGAGATAAATTGATTTGGGTCTTCCTGAGGAAGCCCATGATATTGGCAATTTTGTTGCACAAGAGTAACTAGTTGTGGCTTCAGCTTAAAGTTGTTTGCAGCTATAGGAGGCACCACAATACTTTTTCCATAGAGATCTGCATTAGGAGCCGTGTAAGAGCCAAGCACTCTTCTAGGTTGCTCATTCCCATTCAGATTTGCCATATTGGCATTAGCAGCATTATTATGATCTATATTGGACTCTGCAGCCTTGTAAAGTCTTGCCTGTTGCAAATGCCGCCTGAAAGTCCTTTTAGGTTCAGGATCAAAGTCTAAAAGAGGTTCTTTGTCCCTGTTCCTGCTCATAAACAGACAGAAGACAAGAAAAGATGGGATTCTCTACGTCAGAGTGTAGAGAATTCTCAGTGAGGTAACCTGTGTAAAGAAATAAAATAAAAACACTAAATAATTAAAGCAAAAAGTTCGAAAATTATAATAAAATTAAAGTGAAAATTTTATTTTTTTTAAATTTAAACAGAAAAATTAAAATAAATAACTAGGTGATACCAAACTTAATTTCAGAAATTAAAAAAAAAATAATTGATATGAAAATCGAAAATTCAAACTAAGAAGCAGATAAAACAAATAACAGGATAGATAAAATGTATGCAACAAATAGAACGAAGCAATATGAAATATAAAAAAAAAACAACGAAAATAAAGAAAAATAAAATGAATAAGACAAAATAAAGGCTTTTAAAAATTAATATATAAAAAAAAATTAAACTAAACGGGAATAAAAACGAAACGAATGCAAGGGGGATGGGTGTTGTTAACGAAAGGAAACAAGTAAAGAAAAATAAAAATAAAAAATGAAAATGAATAATACTAAATAAAATTTAGTAAAAGAAAAAATTTATCTAATCTAGTGTTTTTATTTATTTATTTTTTTGTTGATGTTAAAGATAAAATAAAATAAAACTAATAAAATATAAAAAAATAAAAAATAATGGAAAGAAATAAAACGAGAATAAAAAAAATAAAATTAAAAAGAAAAAATAAATAAAGAACGACCGAAAGTTTTGAAAAAAAATTTAAAAAAATAAAAGGAAATAAAAGGAATGCTTGGACAGGGAAAAAAAATAAAAATTAAAAAAATAAATTAATAAAAGAAAGTAAAAGGAATGCACGGACAGGGGAATGGGAAACGAAGGCAAGGAAAACAAAAAATGATAATTAAAAATTAATAATGCTAAAATAAAATTAATTAAAAGAAAAATTATCTCCATCTAAGAAATTAAACAATGAGTAGTTGTCAATCACAATCAATCCTAGGCAATGGCGCCAAAAACTTGGTGCGGAATTTATAACCCACAAACTAACCGGCAAGTGCACCGGGTCGTACCAAGTAATACCTCAGGTGAGTGAGGGTCGATCCCACGAGAATTGATGGATCAAGCAACAATAGTTGAGTGATTGGCTTAGTCAGACAGACGGAAAAGAGTGTTCTGGTATTCAAAAGCATTAAACAGTAATTTAGAAATTAAAACAGCAAGCAGTAAATTAATGAGAATAATATATGGAGAAACAGTTAAGGCTTCAGAAATATCTATTTTTCGGATTGACTTTTCTTACTAACTATTTTAATCATGTAAGATTCAATTCATGACAAACTATATATGACTAAGCCCTAATTCCTTAGACCTTCTTAGTCTACTCTAACTTTCATCAACCGCCAATTCCTTGGTCACTTAATTCCAATTAGAGGATGAAGTTCAATTCTAGTTTATATGCCACAAAAATTCTAATTACCCAAATATATGAGGATTATATGTCACGTATCCCGTTAAGTCCAGATAATTAGAAATTTAAGAGAATATGTTTTCAAGCTGTTGTTCAAGTAAAGAGCTTTTCCAAGTTATACAAGAACTCAATTAGAATCAAGGTCATACTTTCGATCCACCCAGATTCATAAAATAAAGAACGAAAACAATTCTTGAATAATAAATCAGTATATGAATTAAAATAGAAAAGTAACAGTATCAATCCATACAATAGACAGAGCTCCTAACCTTAACAGTGGAGGTTTAGTTGCTCATGGTTCAGAGAGAAAACTAGGATTCTGAAAAACTGTAAATTGTGGAATGAGGTAGAAGAGAAGAGATGAAGATTCCTTTTATATCTAATCCTAATTAATGTAAAATATATTTTCTAAAACTAAATAATATCTTTTTATATTTGTAATTAAAATAAAATATTTAATCAAAATTAAATAAAAAAACAATCGTGCAACATCAAGTAGATGGAAGGGGGACCACTGCTCCCTTTTTAACTGGCGCTTGTAATCATGTGTTTTTGGAGAATTTGTGGTTCTGGCGCCTAACTTGAGAAATTCCAAGTTAGACGCCACGTTGACCGTACAGCTGGAAGAGAAGTGTATACTATTATATATTGTTGGAAAGTTCTGAAAGTTAGCTTTCCAATGCTGCTAGAATCACGTCAGTCGGATCTCTGTAACTCGAGTTATTTAGGTTTGAGTGCAGAGAGGTCAGGGTTGACAGCATCATTCGCCTTCTTCTCTTTTTCTGCAGAAACTCCATCAAATTCAGCCGAATGCTACCTAAAATAAACAGAATTGCACACGACTCAAAGTAGCATCCGTAGTGGCTAAAAGATAATTAATTCTTGATTAAATTCAACAATTTGAATGCAAATTCACTAGGAAAAGATAGGCAAGATGCTCACGCATCAATACTTACAATTGAAATAGCTAGAATCCAAGATCAAAATTGGAAAATAAAAACTTGTAGTATAAACCCTAACTAAACCCTAAAAAAATTGAGAGAAAAACTAAGAGAAACTAACCTAAAAACTACCCTAAAACTATCCTAAGTGTGTTGTTATTTCTCCCCCTTGTATGGTGTTGATAGCCCTTCTATATATGCCTCAAACCCTTTAGGAATGGGCTTGGAAACCTCCCAATTTGTAAGCCACGTGACTTTTTAATGAAGTCATGCGCTGGGACTTGTGCGTACGCACATAAAGTTGTGCGTACACACACTTGGCTGTGTGCTTCTCCTTTATTTTTTTTTATATTTTCTCCCAATTGTATGCTTCTCCTCTACTCTTATCAAACCATTCCTACCTATTACACCTAAAATCACTCATATAAAACGTCAAGGCGTCGAATGGAATGAAAGTGGAATAAAATTGATTAAAATTAGAACAAAATAGCATGTTTTCACAATTTAGGATAATTTAGAGAGAAAACACAAAAGCATGCTATTTAGGAGAATAAATGTGGGTTTATATGATGAAATTCACTCAAATCAAACCAAAATTTATCATCAAATATGGATTATCATCAATTCTCCCATGCTTAAACAATAGCATGTCCTCATGCTAATCACAATCAAAGGAGAAGGGTGAAAGGGCAAGCAACTTATTCAATGCAACTACCTATGTGCATGCAACTAAGCAAAATTTTACCTACTTATATCTATATTAAGGTTCCTATTGAGTTTGGCAAAAATAAACAATAGAATTCCAATCAATCCAAAGTAGATCATTAGGGCTAATGTAAGAAATTACCACAATGTGATCAATGTCCAAAGATTTGATTTGAAATTTTCAAAAAATAATTCGGCAACTTGTAAGAAGACACAAGATAAGAGAAGGAATCATAGAATTGAGCAATCGAATCCCTCACTAGATTTGTCTACGCTCTAATCGCTCAGTGTTTAGGGCTTAACCACTCAATCCTCCTTTAATCATGTTTTTCTATGATTTGCTAGTTATCTAACAATCAACAAATACTTGATGCATGAATATAAATATCATGAGGTCTTTGGAGGGTTGTAACGGGCTTAGGGTAAGGGTAGGATTAATATGGTTAAGTGGACTAGAAGATTGGATATTTGATTAGCTCAAGTATCCCACCTAATCCTATATCAACCTATTTACACCAAAGAAAACAACCTAACTTCCCATTCATCTCCTTTCTCACATTCACTCATGCATCTTCTTTCTACTTCACACACATATGCATTCTTTATTTACATTTTTATTATCATTTCTTTTTTTTTCTTTCATTCATTCTCTTCTTCTTCTTCTTCTTGTTCTTCTTCTTCTTCTTCTTATATAAACAAAGTATGTACATAATTTTTTTTCTTTTATCATAAAAAAGGGATGCATATGTTTTAAGTAATGAATGCATGAGTTTTTACCTATTTCTTCCAAAATTTCTCAGTGAATACCCAAAGTAAACTTACTACCAATGTTTCTCCTCAAATTCCCCTCCACACTTGAGTAAGACACACTCCTCAACCCAAGCTAATCAAAGATACAATTCATGGACATTAATGATTTTTCACTCAGGGAGAAAGATGTGCTTAAAATTTGAACAAAAGGAAAATTAAAAAGCTCAAAAGTGGGTTACAAAGGTAGATATAAGAGTATGGCCATATGGGTTAGTGAGTTTTTATTTCAAAAGATGGCCTCAATCATACTAAATGCATTCAAAACATCAAATATAAGACATAAAGACTCAAGCAAATCTAAGATCACAGAAGGAGTATAGCACACAAGAACAAAATTTGTGGTTAAAAATGTGCAACCATCTATTAAAGCTCAAATCTCACTAGGTGTTTTGTTCTAGCTCTTTTCTATGTTCCATAAGAAAAATACTTCAAGCAAGTCAAAAAACAAGTTTTCAAATCTAATCAATGGAACGCCCTAAAAAAGATTTCTTAAAAATTCTTTTGTTATTTTTACCAAACTTATTTCCTATACTAGGTAACATGCCAATATTTACTATAATAAACTAGAAACAAACTAAGATATATATGAGCAAAATAAATAAGGTATGGTACAAAAAGTCAAGAATATCAACAAATATCCATAAAACATAATATCTAAAGAAAAAATAAAACAGAGTGCAAAAGTGTTCAGAAAGAGAGGTTTACGCCCCATAATTGCGGATCCTCCCATACATTTAATCATTGCACAGTCCTTCGTGCATGCACATAATCCAGGATATGAAGATCGAATAGGCTCAATCTTCAGCTGGTGGACACCGGGGCTCGGGCTACTGTATAAAACAAATAAATAGGAATTGAGAAAGAGTTCATATGTGTGTGGTATGATAAAAGACAATGTGTGTATTCTAACTGTGCGCACAGTTTAGAACACACACTGGCCGAGTAAAACCGGTAACCACACAATCAAGCAATAGGCATGTGTTCCTCAATTAAGTGGACTAAGTTGCAAGACACAGAATAAGCAAAGATTGAAGCGCAAGCAAGCTTAGGCAAATAGAACAAGAGTGAATTGAATATTGGAAATATTGTTGATTGCAATTGTGCAAGCAAAAGTGAAAAATTAATATAAAAGCACAATAAACAACAACCAAACCAATAATGAAAGGAAAACTACTTATTCATCTTGAAACATAATGAAATAGTCACATGGTAAAGGTACTTGTTGCAAAAATTGATAAGCTTGATAAGAATCAAGTCAAGTCACTCAAACAAATGCAAAGCATTAAAAACAAACAAGTACCTGTTATGTGATTAGATTCATATGAAAACCATGATGAACAAGTAATTCAACTCAATTCACTTAATTTAATCTGCACTTATAAATAATTTTTTCTAAGATGCAAACAAAACATCAATGTTCAAACCCACTAGGTACTAGTAAATTAAGGAAAAGTATAAGTGCATTGATGAAATTCAAATTCTCATAACATCAACGATCATTCAAGGTGCACAATTCATAATTAAGTTGCCAAACAAGGATATAGTCTAATGCATATGGTAGCTACAACATATGAATCAGACTCAAAATTTATTTAGACAATTAAATAAAGACTTAATACTTAGTGCACATATTCATAAAAAATTAAGTCAAGATTCAAGCAAGAAGCAACCCAATCATCATCAAACAAACACTTGCAATTTGTTTAATTAACAAACGACTAAACAAAACCTAATATAATTACTAAAATCAAAATAAAATGTAAATAAACTAACTATCTTAAATAGAAAATAGGGCAAAAGTAAGAGAAGAGAGGGGTGGAGGGGGTGAAAGTGCCTTAAGGCCTAATTCAAAGTGAATTCAAAATTTTTCCCCATATAGCACTTGTGCATACGCACATACATGTTTGCGTACGCACACAAGGTGGAAAAGGGATTGTATGCGTTCGCGTAAGCATGTACGAGCGCTCTCGGCAGAGAGACAATCAAGAAATGTGCGTTCGCACAGCCCAGTGCGTACGTGGTGCGCGTGTACGCAAAACCCACACTATTTCGTACAACAGCAGCAGTACCAGCAAGTGCACTGGGTCGTCCAAGTAATATCCAAGCGAGTCAGAGTCGATCCTACGAGGATTGTGGCTTGAGGCAAGCTTGTGGTTGTCTTACAGGTCTTAGTCAGGCAGAATCAGAAGAAGTTGAATAATATTATGTAAACCTTGAATGATTATATGTCATAAATGTTTGGATATATTGAAAGGAATAAGCGATCGGATTAGATTGAGAATTGAGAGTTGGAGTTGCTTTGACTTTCTAAAGTAACTCTGGTACTATCATCTTCTTTGCTTGTGGATGATCTTCTTCTATGGCAGGCTGTAAGTGATCAAAGCCACGCCAATTGTCTTTGATCTCCTCTGCTGCAAAATGAACACCAGGGCCCTTGGTATTCAATCCAATGGAGGGTGAAGCGCATAGCAATCCATTCTCTTGGCGATCCTACTCAAAACTCCACAAACAATGTAGAATCTTTCGGATCAGAGAACGCTGCTTCTTGGATCTAGCCTATACCACGGAGACCTTAATCTTCCCAGAGATCGGCTGAACTGATGTCTTGAGAAGTCCCTAACGAAATCGTGGATTAACCGTCTGAGAGATGTAAATTCATAGCTGTTGATTCGTGCTTTCCGGCCAAGTAATCACACGAACCCAAGTAGACACGGGTGTTTGTCAGGCACGTTTGTCTTAATATGATGAACAGAGCCAATTTGTCAGATCGTCTTGTCCATCACGATGAAGATCGGGATATACAACTTAGAGATAGATTAGACACGGATCGAAGAAGAAAAAATAGTACTTTAATTAATTCATAGGACTCAGCAAGGCTCCTCCCTTCAACCTAGGAGGTTTAGAAACTCATACTGAAAATAAAAATAATGGTGGGTGTTCATACCCTGGGTCGAGCTGTCCGACCCGGGATGTTTAGTGACAAGGCGACCGACCTCTTCAGGTCCGACTATCCGACCTCTTCTCAAAGAGATCGGCCAAATTGCCAGGAAAGCCCAGTAAAGGGCCCAAATAGAGGAACACGACCTATATCCAAAGGCAGTCCAAGCCTATAGAGATAAAGGCGGTTCCCTTAAAGATAAGCTGACCTCACCCAAAGATAAGATAAGATAAGATAACTAACATATCTTACCTAAGAAGGTCAGCCCACGACCATTATAAATACACTAGAGCACCCAAGTATAACTCATACTCTGATTCTACTAAAAACCTGCTTAATACCCTTGCTAACTTAAGCATCGGAGTCCCTTGCAGGTACCCCCCACCCTCCGGTGGTGAAGGATCAGCAGTGCAGCCAAGCTCAACAAGTCGGATACGATTGCTCCGGCCTCCACTCACAGCCGGACCCATCATCTCCGATCCGCACAGAAGATCTCGACCGAGATCGACCTACAATTTTAGGTAACCCTCGAAACATTGGCGTCATTACCGGGGACCTGGAAGTCATCCCATCACCATGGCGGACGACCATGACAACGACCACGATTCGGATCTGGAAGATAGAACGCCGCACAAGAACGCGGACACTACACCAAATGATACTCCTCAACCTAATAAAAACAATGATTCATCGACTGTGGAGTGATAAACCACTATTTTATAGTTTATCTTGTGCTTAATTGAGTGGTTTTTATCAATTCTTTACCCACTTATTCATACTAATCGCATGTTTTATATTTTCCTTCTTGATTTTGTGCTATGATTGAAAACATGCTTCTTTGAGCTTTAAATTACTAACTTTAATCCTCTCTTATTACCATTAGATACCTTGATATGTGTGTTAAGCGTTTTCAGAGATTACAGGATAGGAATGGCTTGGAGGATGGAAAGGAAGCATGCAAAAGTGGAAGGAATACAAGAAACTAAAGGAACTGCTAAAGCTGTCCAGCCTGACCTCTCTGCACTCAAACGGTCATAACTTGAGCTACAGAGGTCCAAATGATGCGGTTTTAGTTGCGTTGGAAAGCTAACGTCCGGGGCTTCGATTTAATATATAATATGCCATAGCTGCCCCAAAGTTTGATGATGCGAACGCGTGAATGAAGCGCCTGTGTCGCATCTGCGAACTTTAATCCGCGTGAACGCATGGATGACGCCTCCGCGTCACTTTTCCGCGACCAGTACGTACCAGAAAATGCTAGAGGCGATTTTTGGGCTGTTTTTGACCCAGTTTTCAGCCTAGAACACACAGATTAGAGGCTATAAAGTGGGGGAATGTACCCATTCATAAACAAGCTTTCATATTCACAATTTTAGGATTAGATGTAGTTTTTAGAGAGAGAGGTTCTCTCCTCTCTCTTAGGTTTTAGAATTAGGATTCTTTTCAGTTTATGATTATTTCATCTTTTGCGATCACAGGTTCAATGTTCCTTTTATTTATTTTTCTAATTTAATTTATGAACTTCCATGTTAGATTTGATTTCTTTTATTAATGCAATTTGAGGTATTTCAGATTTATGATTTTTGTTTAGCTTTTTACATTCTTGGTTTTAATTGATGAATTGATAAATTGGAGACACTTGAGTTATCAAACTCCTTGTTGATTGAAAATTGGAATTCTTCAAGAATTAATTCGAGATCCAATAACTCTAGCCTTTCCCCAAGGAAAGACTAGGACTTGAGGATTCAAAAATTAATTCACCCGCTTAACTTACCTTCATAGTTAGAGGTTAACAAAGTGGGAGAAAATCCAATTCTCATCACAATTGATAAGGATAACTAGGATAGGACTTCCAATCCTCATAACTTGCCAAGAGTTTATTTTATAGTTATTTATTTATTTTATTTTTCTTATCATTTAACATACTTCTTTCTTACTTTCAAAACCCCCAATTTACAAGACTCATAACCAATAATAAGAACACGTCCCTGCAATTCCTTGAGAAGACGACTCGAGGTTTAAATACTCGGTTATCAATTTTAAAGGGGTTTGTTACTTGTGACAACCAAAACTTTTGTAAGAAAGGTTGATTGCTTGGTTTAGTAACTATACTTGCAACGAGAGTTTACTATAACTTCTAAACCATCAATCTTCCGTCTCTTCAAAATGGTGCCATTGCCGGGGAATTGCAAACGTGTGCCTTATTATTGGTTATTATAAATATTTACTTTTAAATTGATTTTTTTCAAAAAAAAAATTTCAGATTTTTATTTTAAAAATTGTTATCTTATCCTATCTTATTAAAAAAAAAAAATCAATTTTCAATTTTCAATTTTAAAAATTTCAAATTTTAAACTTCAAATTTCAAATTTAAAAATCTAAAAATTCAAATTTTAATTTTCAAATTCAAAAATTTGAATTTCAAATTTGCTTTTATTTTTGTTTTTAAATTTTTATTAACTAACTATGAGTTCTCACCCCTCTCGCTTAAAGTTTGGTTCCAATGTTGTTGCAAGGAATGGAAATTATAACAGGAACATGCATCAAGGTCAAAACAATCAGAGATGGAAGGAGCCACGAGGATCTGATCAACCCTTCCGGCAACAACACCTTCCACAGTACCACAGACAAAGACCATTCCACGATGCATACCAAGACAGTAGTTATGGTGGACCCTTCCGTGACAACCAATATCCACCAAATTACTATAGTCAAGAGCCATTCCAGGGGATATACCAAGATGATAGATATGATGGACCCCTATCATATGCCTATGAACCTCCTCAACACAACTTTGAACCACCACACTCACAAGCCAACTATCACCATTCACCTTCATATGATCCTAACCCACATCCACCATACCAACCAACTTATGAACCATATGAACTATATATAGAACCACCCTAATTCCAACCCAATTACTCCCAAGAATCACCACCTCCATATGCACCATATCCATATCCATCAATCCAAGAGCCTTATGGTCCTACTTATGATACCCAAGCGGAACAAGAATCAATGGATCGTCACAAGAAAACAGTGGATCAATTTCTTGCAACCCTTCACCAATTGAATCAAGCAATAAATCAATTAGCTTCTCGACGTTCGGACACTCAAGGAACCCCCATGGCTTTATGTGGACAATCTAATGAAGAACGTAGCATGAAGGAGACATTAGAAACTCTAGTGGACAATATGGAGCATGACTTTGTACTGGAACAAGTGGAGGAAGCTGTAATTATTGAAGAGGAAGAAGTGGTTGTAGACTTAGGAGACGCTGAACCTCCATGGGAAAGTCAGGTTATAGAACCTCCTTCCAAGGCAATTGAAATTAATGCTGAGGGGGGTGTACAACCTCCAAGGCATACCATGGTTGAAGACTTGGAAGAGGTTGATCAAGATATGGAGACTAAAGAAGCGGAAGCACAGCCTCGCATGCCTTTGGTGAGCAATGAAGAAAAGATTGAATTGGAAGAAAGCTACCAAGAGGAAGAAGTTGAAATTAAAGAAGTTTGCAAAGAGGTGGAAGTTGTCAAAGAGCACAAGGGAGTGGAGCTTGAAATCACCTTGCCAAAGTTATTGGAGACCCCTCTCCCTAAGTTGCCATCATCCTTCACAACATTCAAGTGGGTAAAATTCATATCCCTTAGCTTTCTAATCCAACTTGAATATGGGCTACTGGAGATGGATGGTCAACTTAGAGCTCTTTGTGGCATTAAGATTAAGAGGAAGATGGCTAGTGGTAAGAATTATCTTGCAAGGTTCATTATGGTTGGAAGCTTTAAGTTTAAATGCAAGGGTTGGTGTAAAGCTCCACTGAATGGGTCTAGGAAGTTGTTTGGCTGCTTTAGTGAGAATTCAGATTGCTTGCCACCCGGATGGAATCATGATAATCAACAAGAAGACGGGTGCAATAGCAAGGTTTGGGATCCTGGAATCTGTTCTGACATCCAACACTCCGGGAGCCTAAGAATCTGTTTGAAGCTGCTCAAAGGCTTTACGTGCCTAGTTTGGGATCCCGGAGGCCATTGGAATTACAAACATTGGTAGAGATTCCTGGATGAGTTCAAGCACAAGCCACCATAACAGGGAGCTCACCAAATGTCCAACTTAAGGACTTTAACTAAAAGTGCTAGGTGGGAGACAACCTACCATGGTATGATCGTTCTTTTTTTCATTTTTATTTAGTTTTATTTGTTTTCAAGTTTTATTTTATTTTATTGTATTGAACCTGGAGTTTTGCATAACATTCATATTAGCATTGCATTCTGCATTTTTCATGCATAAAAAAAAGGGGAAACACGCACGCGACGCGGCAGCATCGCTGACGCGTCCGCGTCACCAGTGCATTTGGAAGAAAAGAAAAGTGAACAGAGAGTCACGCGAGAGCGTGGCTGGAGGCGTGCCTTTGGCACAAATCATCCCACGCGACCGCGTCGCTGACGCGTCCGCGTCAAATGGGAAACATGCCTCTCATGCGTCCGTGTCACTCACGCGACCGCGTGACATGGAAATTGACGTAAAAAAGGGTGCACGACCGAAAGTTGTGCAAGGGTGGTGCTGGACTGGTGCTGAACGCACAAACCATACCACGCGGACGTATGGCTCACGCGTCTGCGTCATACCCCCATAATGACCACTCATGTGATCGCGTCGATCACGCGACCGTGTCACCCTAGATTTTTACAATACTAAGTTTCGAACAGAGAGTTGTGCGAGCGCGAGGCTGCCCTCGCGCCAGTAGCATAAACTGTGTCACGCGACCGCATGACCGACGCGACTACATCAATCTGTATAAGTGCAAGTCACGCGACCGCGTGCCCCACGCGTCCGCGTCGCTTGCGCCGCACAGCTTAACCTAATCTGCCAAAAATCTTATCTTTTCTTCCCCAATCCTAATTTTTCCTCCCTCCTTTCTTACTTACCTCTTCTTCCCTTCTTTCCCTTCCCATTCTTCTTATCTTTCATTTTATTTTATTTTAATTTATTTGCATACTTTCATTCATTGCATTATTTTCATTGGTGTTAGAAATTTATTTGGGTCATTATTTTCTATATTTTTGTGGATTATTAAAGGAATTATTTGACAATTATATATTACTTTTTAAAAAAGGTTGCTTGCATGTTCAATTTAATACTTTCAAATAGCTTATTTACCATGCTTGCTATGTGTTTGTGAAAAAGCCCGTATGGCATTGTGCACTATTTTTAGATTTCTTTTATTCTACTACTCTAAATGCTTGCTTTTCACAAAACCTTTGTATATTTTATTAATTAAATAAAATTGTTATTACAAACATGTTGTTAGTTTGAAAGGATTGGTAATCTCATTGGGACATTAAATGCTTGATCTATGCTACTCATGCCTTTGCCTGGATGCCAATAAACACCTTGTATTTACTTGTCATCATATGCACTTGCTATATTTCCATTTATGATTTTTTTTCACATGTAGTCATGACCATGTGTTAACTTCATTCATCTTTTAATATGCATTGATTACCACCTTACCCATCCTCTTCCTTGCTCTATCCCTTTGAATTCAAATTACTTTCTTTTTCCCTTTTCAAGATGGCCACCAAGAAAGGTAAAGAGAAAGCTACTCCCAAACGGTGGCAAGGAAAGGAACAAAAAGAGCCCCAGCTGAGGAACCACAACCCGTCCACTTACACATCTTAGCATGCACCGAGGACGGTGCAACCTTTAAGTGTGGGGAGGTCGATATCGATCTCCATGGGTTAGTTACTCTTCTATCTCAACACCAATGGTTTATTTTCCTTGTTAGTTGTTGTATTTGCATGTTTGTTTGATTTTGTGCATATTTTACCACTTGGTTAAAGTAATATTTTCTTTTTCAAGAAACCTTTTAAGAGCATTTCACTAATTTGAATAAAAGTTAATGTTACACTTGTTTGAAGAAATATTATACTGGAACATGGTTTAGAGCTCGAACACACAAAACTTGTGAGATTTTGAGCCTATTTGATTGGTTGCATTTTACCAACCAATATTTTATTTTCGGTGTGTGTTTTTCTCTCTAAAATTGTGATCTTTGTCTTGCTTAATTCTATATTTCCATAGTTTGATGTATGCATGCACTTACATGATTGAGGCCTTTGTTTCACTGAGCTTACATACCCATATGGCCTTAACCTTTTCATTATCCCTTGCAAACCAATGTTGAGCCTATTATACCCCTTTGTTCTTTACTTTAGCACATCATTAACTCTAAGCGAAAGATAATAATGCCCTTAATTTGAATCCTTGGTTAGCTTAGACTAGTGAGAGTGCTCATGAATTAAGTATGGGGAAATTGGGATTGAAAACATTTGGTTTGAGAATTGAGTATGTTAGAATTTTCTGAAAATGTGAAAGAAATGTTTAGGACATGTTCATGCATTCAATAATTTAATCATATGCATTGAAAAAAATAAAAGAAAATATATATATATATATATATATAGTGAAAAAAAAGAAGAAGAAAAAGAGAAAAAGATGAAAAAAGAGCAAATAAGTAAAAGGGGACAAAATGCCCCAAAGTAAATGGTGAAAGCAATGCATTTGTACTGTATTCAAAATCGGATGCATGAATATGTGGAAAACATGGTTAATGGATAGTTAGATGTTGTATTATGATTACATGGATTGTCTAAGTTAGGTGAAAAGTTTAAGTTAATTAAGGATTCAGATTTTAGTCCACTTGACCAAATACAATCCTACCTTGACCCTAACCCCATTACAACCCTTAAAAGACATCTTGATTTGTGTATTTGTGCATTAAATTTTTGTTGATTGGTAGAAGAAAATCAAGCCTTAGAAAGCAAGGTTAGAAGAGAATTGAGAGAATCGAACCTTAAACACTTGAGTGATTAGAGTGTATACACTACCAGTGAGGGTTCGATGCTCAATCCCTTGTTCCCTGCTTTCATGAGCTGTTTTCTTCTTGCAAAGTCTATTTGTACTTCATTTTCATGATTTGAATTAGTGAAATCCAGTTCATATTTCTTCTTGAAAGATTTGTTTACTTTTAACTAAGTAGATAGAAACATTTTGCATGTAGTTGCATTCATATAGATAGGTTGCATTTCATACATTCTTACTTTCCTCTTCATTCCTTTATAGCTTCTCTTGAGCTTAGCATGAGGACATGCTAATGTTTAAGTGTGGGGAGGTTGATAAACCACTATTTTATGGTTTATCTTATGCTTAATTGAGTGGTTTTTATCAATTCTTTACCCATTTATTCATACTAATCGCATGTTTTATATTTTCCTTCCTGATTTTGTGCTATGATTGAAAACATGCTTCTTTGAGCTTTAAATTACTAACTTTAATCCTCTCTTATTACCATTAGATGCCTTGATATGTGTGTTAATCATTTTCATAGATTACAGGGCAGGAATGGCTTGGAGGATGGAAAGTAAGCATGCAAAAGTGGAAGGAATACAAAAAACTGAAGGAACTGCTAAAGCTGTCCAACCTGACCTCTATGCACTCAAACGGTCATAACTTGAGCTACAGAGGTTCAAATGATGCGGTTCTAGTTGCGTTGGAAAGCTAACGTCTGGGGCTTCAATTTGATATATAATTTGCCATAGCTGCCCCAAAGTTAGATGACGCGAACGCGTGAATGACGCACCCGCATCGCATCTGCGAACTTCAATCCGCGCGAACGCGTGGATGACGCCTCTGCGTCACTTTTCCGCGACCAGTACGTACCAGAAAATGCTGGGGGCAATTTTTGGGCTGTTTTTGACCCAGTTTTCAGCCCAGAACACACAGATTAGAGGCTATAAAGTGGGAAAATGTACTCATTCATAAACAAGCTTTCATATTCACAATTTTGGGATTATATGTAGTTTTTAGAAAGAGAGGTTCTCTCCTCTCTCTTAGGATTTAGAATTAGGATTCTTTTCAGTTTATGATTATTTCATCTTTTGCGATCACAGGTTCAATGTTCCTTTTATTTATTTTTCTAATTTAATTTATGAACTTCCATGTTAGATTTGATTTCTTTTATTAATGCAATTTGAGGTATTTCAGATTTATGATTTTTGTTTAGCTTTTTATATTCTTGGTTTTAATTGATGAATAGATAAATTGGAGACACTTGAGTTATCAAACTCCTTGTTGATTGAAAATTGGAATTCTTCAAGAATTAATTCGAGATCCAATAACTCTAGCCTTTCCCCAAGGAAAGACTAGGACTTGAGGATTCAAAAATTAATTCATCCGCTTAACTTACCTTCATAGTTAGAGGTTAACAAAGTGGGAGAAAAATCCAATTCTCATCACAATTGATAAGGATAACTAGGATAGGACTTCCAATCCTCATAACTTGCCAAGAGTTTATTTTATAGTTATTTATTTATTTTATTTTTCTTATCATTTAACATACTTCTTTCTTACTTTCAAAACCCCCAATTTACAAGACTCATAACCAATAATAAGAACACCTCCCTGCAATTCCTTGAGAAGACGACCCGATGTTTAAATACTCGGTTATCAATTTTAAAGGGGTTTGTTACTTGTGACAACCAAAACTTTTGTAAGAAAGGTTGATTGCTTGGTTTAGTAACTATACTTGCAACGAGAGTTTACTATAACTTCTAAACCATCAATCTTCCGTCTCTTCAGGGAGCCATGGAGGCACTTCAAGATCGCTTAAAACAACTTGAAAAAGAAGCCCAACATCAGCGAGAAGCTGAGAAGGATCTACAGAGGGAGATAAGGCGGCGCCGGGAATTAGAAGATAAACTTCTAAAACTCGAAACCGATCTCAAAACCAAAGCTACTCGATCCATCCAGGAGGACAGCTCTCGGAAGGATCAAGATCCATTCACTAGGGAGATCATGAAGACCAAAATCCATAAAGACTTTAAACTCCCGGATATGCCTGTATATGAAGGTACTACAGATCCCGGTCATCATCTCAGCAATTTCAGAAGTAGAATGTACCTCACCGACACCTCAGATGCAGTTCACTACAAAGCCTTTCCGACTACCTTAACAAAAACAGCGATCAGATGGTTCGACAGTCTACCTCCTAGGTCCATCTCAAGCTTCGACAACTTAGCTAAGAAATTTCTAGCCAGCTTCTCCATCCAAAAAGATAAGGCTAAGCACGCTCCAAGTCTATTAGGAATCAAGCAAGGAGATCGGGAAAATCTTCGCAACTACATGGAAAGATTCAACAAAACATGCCTGGACATACAAAGACTACCAATAGAGGCCGCCATTATGGGCCTCATCAATGGCTTACGAGAGGGACCTTTTAGCCAATCTATATCGAAAAAACACCCCGAATCTCTGAACGAAGTACAAGAACGAGCAGAGAAGTACATCAACATGGAGAAAAACTCCCGACTAGGAGAGACCTCAAAATCCGGGTTCACCTACCCCTCCCGGGATAAGGAATCCAAAAAGAAGGAAGATCGAGATGGGTAGAAAATAAAAAAATATCAAAATTACATGCCTCTTCGGGTGTCCCTTGTGGATGTCTATAGAGAAGTCTGCCATACTGAAAAAATACCCCCAGCTCGACCACTCAAAGGCAAAAAAGGAGGAGGAAATTGGACTGAATATTGCGAATACCATCGAATCCGTGGGCATTCTACCAACGAATGTTTTGACTTAAAGAACGTCATAGAAAAACTAGTAAAAGAAGGAAAATTAGATCGGTACCTGGCCACCCGAGACGATGAACAAAAAAAAAGAAGAAGGGACAAAGATTTCGGACGAACCGAGCGATCACCTTGTACACCAGAAAGACATGTCCACATGATACACGGCGGATTTACGGGAAGAAAAATCTCCAAATCATCTCGCAAAAGATATCTTAAAGTAGTATATCATGTCGAGGGGAAGGAGGAAGCACCCGACATCCCCACAATTACTTTCACCAAAGAGGATGCAGCCGGTATCATCTCAGGACATGACGATCCCATGGTCATCACTATTATGTTGGCAAACACAAATCTCCACTGCACATTAATAGACCAAGGGAGCTCCGCCGACATCTTGTTCAAAACTGCCTTCGACAAGCTCGGCCTGGAAGAAAAAGAACTTAGAGCATACCCAAACAACTTGTTCGGACTGGGAGACACCCCAGTTCAACTACTTGGATACATCTCACTACACACAACCTTTGGAAAAGGAAACCAGTCAAGAACACTCAAGATAGACTACATCGTGGTTGACGTGAGTTCAGCCTACAACGCCTTAATAGGCCGGACAACATTGAATCAGCTCGGTACAATAGTCTCAACTCCACATCTGTGCATGAAATTCCCAACTACAGAAGGGATAGCTACAATAAAAGCAGACCAAAAGATGGCGCGCCGCTGTTACAACGAAAGTCTAAACATTAGAGGCAGAGGAGAAGAATTCCACACAATCGAACTCGGTGGAGTTTAGAGGCGGGAAGAACTCCGCCCACAACCTGAAGGTGAAGTAGAGAAAGTCCAGATCGGAGACATCCAGGACAAAACAACCAATATTAGCACGAGCCTAAAAGGAGACATAAAAGAATCACTCGTACAGTTCTTACGAGATAACGTCGACCTCTTTGCATGGAAGGCTGCAGACATGCTAGGCATAGACCCCAAATTAATGTGCCACAAGTTGGCGGTCTACCGAGGATCTCGGCCGGTACAACAGAGATGAAGAAAGCTCGGACCAGAACGATCCCAAGATGTGGAAGAGCAAGTACAAGCTTTACTGGAGGCAGGATTCATAAGAGAAGTCAAGTACCCGCTATGGCTAGCTAACGTCGTCTTGGTGAAAAAATCAAATGGGAAGCGGCGAATGTGCACTGACTACACTAATCTCAACAAATCCTGCCCAAAAGATCCTTATCCACTCCCAAGCATCGACGCTCTGGTAGATGCTTCCTCCGGATATAAATACCTCTCGTTTATGGACGCATATTCGGGATACAATCAAATCCCGATGTATCCACCCGACCAAGAAAAAACTTCATTCTTAACCCCAAAAGCAAACTATTGCTACATCGTCATGCCTTTTGGTCTTAAAAACACGGGAGCTACTTATCAAAGATTAATGAATAAAGTCTTCATGGATCACATCGAAAAAATCATGGAAGTCTACGTGGACGACATGTTAATAAAGACACAAAGTGAAGAGACGTTGCTGCCCGACTGGTGCACAAAATTGTGATCATCAACAATGGCACCAAAAACTTGGAGCTCTCAAACGTGAATCACACTTTGTCACAATTCCGCACAACTAACCAGCAAGTGCACTGGGTCGTCCAAGTAATACCTTATGTGAGTAAGGGTCGATCCCACGGAGACTGTCGGCTTGAAGCAAGCTATGGTCACCTCGTAAATCTCAGTCAGGCGAATTTAGATGGTGATGGAGAATTGATAATTAAAAGATAAAGAAAACATAAAATAAAGATAGGGATACTTATGTAATTCTTTGGTTGGAGTTTCAGATAAGCGTATGAAGATGCTTTGTTCCTCCTGAACCTCTGCTTTCCTACTGCCTTCTTCCAATCATTCATACTCCTTTCCATGGCAAGCTTTATGTTGGGCATCACCGTTGTCAATGGCTACTTCCCGTCCTCTCAGTGAAAATGTTCCAAATGCGCTGTCACCGCACGGCTAATCATCTGTCGGTTCTCGATCATGTCGGAATAGGATCCATTGATCCTTTTGCGTCTGTCACACGCCCCACAATCGTGAGTTTGAAGCTCGTCACAGTCATCCCTTCCTAGATCCTACTCAGAATACCACAGACAAGGTTTAGACGTTCCGGATCTCAGGAATGGCCGCCAATAATTCTAGCCTATACCACGAAGGTTCCAATCTTAGATTAGAAACCCAAGAGATACGCATTCAAGCCATTGCTAGTAGAACAGAGGTGGTTGTCAGGCACATGTTCATAGGTGAGAATGATGATGAGTGTCACGGATCATCACATTCATCAAGTTGAAGAACAAATGAATATCTTAGAGAAGAAGTAGGCGTGAATTGAATAGAAGAACAATAGTACTTTCTATTAATTCATGAAGAACAGCAGAGCTCCACACCTTAATCTATGGTGTGTAGAAACTCCATTGTTGAAAATACATAAGAACAAGGTCTAGGCATGGCCGTGAGGCCAGCCTCCCAAAACGTGATCAATTGTGTGAGTCAAAGATCGCTGAAAATACAATAGCAAAAGGTCCTATTTATAGAGAACTAGTAGCCTAGGGTTACAGAAATAAGTAATTAATGCAGAAATCTTCTTCTGGGCCCACTTGGTGTGTGCTTGGGCTGAGCATTGACACTTCCATGTGTAGAGACTTTTCTTTGAGTTAAACGCCAGCTTTTGTGCCAGTTTTGGAGTTAAACGCCAGAATTCTTGAGCTGACTTGGAACGCCTGTTTGGGCCATCAAATCTCTGGTAAAGTATGGACTATTATATATTGATGGAAAGCGCAAAATGTCTACTTTCCAACGCAATTGAGAGCGTGCCAATTGGGTTTCTGTTGCTCCAGAAAATCCACTTTGAGTGCAGGGAGGTCAGAATCCAACAGCATCTGCAGTCCTTTTTTAGCCTCTGAATCAGATTTTTGCTCAGGTCCCTCAATTTCAGCCAGAAAATACCTGAAATCACGGAAAAACACACAAACTCATAGTAAAGTCCAGAAATATGATTTTTAAATAAAAACTAATAAAAACATAATAAAAACTAATTAAAATATACTAAAAACATACTAAAAATAATGCCAAAAAGCATATAAATTATCCGCTCATCACAACACCAAACTTAAATTGTTGCTTGTCCCCAAGCAACTGAAAATCAAATAGGATAAAAAGAAGAGAATATACAATGAATTCCAAAAACATCTATGAAGATCAGTATTAATTAGATGAGCGGGGCTTTTAGCTTTTTGCTTCTGAACAGTTTTGGCATCTCACTTTATTCCTTGAAGTTCAGAATGATTGGAATCTATAGGAACTCAGAATCCAGATAGTGTTATTGATTCTCCTAGTTAGGTATGTTGATTCCTGAACACAGCTACTTTATTAGTCTTGGCCGTGGCCCTAAGCACTTTGTTTTCCAGAATTACCACCGGATACATAAATGCCACAGACACATAACTGGGTGAACCTTTTCAGATTGTGACTCAGCTTTGCTAGAGTCCCTAATTAGAGGTGTCCAGGGTTCTTAAGCACACTCTTCTTTTTGCTTTGGACCTCGACTTTAACCGCTCAGTCTCAAGTTTTCACTTAACACCTTCACGCCACAAGCACATGGTTAGGGACAGCTTGGTTTAGCCGCTTAGGCTAGGATTTTATTCCTGTGGGCTCTCCTATCCACTGATGCTCAAAGCCTTGGATCCTTTTTATCACCCTTGTCTTTTGGTTTAAAGGGGTATTGGCTTTTTCTGCTTGCTTTTCTTTTTCTTTCTTTTTTCTTTTCTCTCTTTTTTTTTCGCATATATCCTTTTTTTTTGCAAGCTTTTCACTGCTTTTTCTTGCTTCAAGAATCAATTTTATGATTTTTCAGATTATCAAATAACATTTCTCCTTTTCCCATTATTCTTTCAAGAGCCAACAATTTTAACATTCATGAACAATCAAATTCAAAAATATGCACTGTTCAAGCATTCATTCAAAAAAACAATAGTATTGCCACCACATCAAAATAATTAAACTGTTTTAAATTTAGAAATTCATGCACTTCTTTTTCTTTTTCAATTAAAAACATTTTCATTTAAGAAGGGTGATGGATTCATTTTCATGGCTTTAAGGCATAGACACTAAGATACTAATGATCATGACACAAACATGAATAAACATAAAGCATAAAAATTCGAAAAACAGAAAATAAAGAACAAGGAAATTAAAGAACTGGTCCACCTTAGTGATGGCAGCTTGTTCTTCCTCTTTAAGATCTTATGGAGTGCTTGAGCTCCTCAATGTCTCTTCCTTGCTTTTGTTGCTCCTCTCTCATGGTTCTTTGGTCTTCTCTAATTTCATGGAGGAGGATGGAATGCTCTTGGTGCTCCACCCTTAGTTGTCCCATGTTGGAATTTAATTCTCCTAGGGAGGTGTTGATTTGCTCCCAATAGTTTTATGGAGGAAAATGCATCCCTTGAGGTATCTCAGGGATTTCATGATGAGGAATTTCCTCATGCTCTTGTCCATGAGTGGGATCTCTTGTTTGATCCATCCTTTTCTTAGTGATGGGCTTGTCCTCATCAATGAGGGTGTCTTCCTCTATGTCAATTCCAACTGAATTGCAGAGGTGACAGATATGATGAGGGAAGGCTAACCTTGCCACAGTGGAGGACTTGTCTGCCACTTTGTAGAGTTCTTGGGATATAACTTCATGAACTTCTACTTCCTCTCTAATCATGATGCTATGAATCATGATAGCCCGGTCTATAGTAACTTCAGATCGGTTGCTAGTAGGAATGATTGAGCGTTGGATGAACTCCAACCATCCCCTAGCCACGGGCTTGAGGTCATGCCTTCTTAGTTGAACCGACTTTCTTCTTGAATCTCTCTTCCATTGAGCGCCCTCTTCACAGATGTCCATGAGGACTTGGTCCAACCTTTGATCAAAGTTGACCCTTCTAGTGTAGGGGTGTGCATCTCTTTGCATCATGGGCAAGTTGAATGCCAACCTTACATTTTTCGGACTAAAGTCTAAGTATTTCCCTCGGACCATTGTAAGCCAATTCTTGGGGTCCGGGTTCACACTTTGATCCTGGTTCTTGGTGATCCATGCATTGGCATTGAACTCTTGAACCATTAAGATTCCGACTTGTTGAATGGGGTTGGTGAGAACTTCCCAACCTCTTCTTCGGATCTCATGTCAGATCTCCAGATATTCGCCCTTTTTGAGCTTAAAAGGGACCTCGGGGATCACCTTCTTCTTGGCCACAAATTCATAGAAGTGGTCTTGATGCACCCTTGAGAGGAATCTCTCCATCTCCCATGACTCGAAGGTGGAAGCTTTTGCCTTCCCTTTCCTCTTTCTAGAGGTTTCTCCGGCCTTTGGTGCCATAAATGGTTATGGAAAAACAAAAAGCTTTAGCTTTTACCACACCAAACTTAGAAGGTTGCTCGTCCTCGAGCAAAAGAAGAAAGAAGAGAGTAGAAGAAGAAGAAATAGAGGAGATGGAGGGGGACTTTGTGTTTTGGCCAAGGGGGAGAAATAGTGTTTAGGTTGTGTGAAAATGAAGGAGTGAAGATGGGTTTATAAAGGAGTGGAGAGGGGGGTGTGGTTCGGCCATTATGGGTGGGTTTGGGTGGGAAAGTGGTTTGAATTTAAATGGTGAGGTAGGTGGGGTTTTATGAAGGATGGATGTGAGTGGTGAAGAGAATGATGGAATTGGATAGGTGAGGGGTTTTTGGGGAAGAGGTATTGAGGTGATTGGTGAATGGGTGAAGAAGAGAGAGAGAGGTGGGGTAGGTGGGGATCCTGTGGGGTCCACAGATCCTGAGGTGTCAAGGATTTCTCAACCCTGCACCATGTGGCGTGCAAAATGCCCCCTTGCTGCCAATCCTGGCGTTAAACGCCAGGCTGCTGCCCATTTCTGGCGTTTAACACCAGCTTCTTGCCCATTCCTGGCGTTAAACGCCAGTCTGGTGCCCATTTCTGGCGTTAAACGCCCAGAATGGTGCCAGACTGGGCGTTTAACGCCCATTCTACTAAGTAGGTTTCTCCTCCAGGGTGTTTTATTTTTCATACTATTTTTCCTTTTGTTTTTGCTTTTTCAATTATTTTTGTGACTTCACATGATCATCAACCTACAAAAAACATAAAATAACAAAAGAAAATAGAAATTTAACATAGATAATTAAAGATTAGGTTGCCTCCCAACAAGCGCTTCTTTAATGTCAATAGCTTGACAGTGGCTTTCATGGAGCCTCACAGATGTTCAGAGCAATGTTGGAACCTCCCAACGCCAAACTTAGAGTTTGAATGTGGAGGTTCAACACCAAACTTAAAGTTTGGTTGTGGCCTCCCAACACCAAACTTAGAGTTTGACTGTGGGGGCTCTATTTGACTCTGTATTGAGAGAAGCTCTTCATGCTTCCTCTCCATGGTGACAGAGGGATATCCTTGAGCTTTAAACACAAAGGAGTCTCCATTCACTTGAATGATCAATTCTCCTCTGTCAACATCAATCACAGCTTTTGCTGTGGCTAGGAAGGGTCTGCCAAGGATGATGGATTCATCCATACACTTCCCAGTCTCTAGGATTATGAAATCAGCAGGGATGTAATGGTCTTCAACCTTTACCAAGACATCCTCTACAAGTCCATAAGCCTGTTTCTTTGAATTGTCTGCTATCTCCAGTGAGATTCTTGCAGCTTGTACCTCAATGATCCCTAGCTTCTCCATTACAGAGAGAGGCATAAGGTTTATACTTGATCCCAGGTCACACAGAGCCTTCTCAAAGGTCATGGTGCCTATGGTACAAGGGATTGAGAACTTTCCAGGATTTTGTCTCTTCAGAGGTAATCTCTGCCTAGTCAAGTCATCTAGTTCTTTAATGAGCAATGGAGGTTCATCCTCCCAAGTCTCATTACCAAACAACTTGGCATTTAGCTTCATGATTGCTCCAAGGTACTTAGCAACTTGCTCTTCAGTAACATGTTCATCTTCTTCAGAGGAAGAATACTCATCAGAGCTCATGAATGGCAAAAGTAAATTCAATGGAATCTCTATGGTCTCTGTGTAAGCCTCAGATTCCCATGGTTCCTCATTAGAGAACTCCATGGAGGTCAGTGGATGTCCATTGAGGTCTTCCTCAATGGAGATCACTGCCTCTTCCTCCTCTCTAGGTTCGGCCGTGTGGGTTGTGGTTATGGCCTTGCACTCTCTTTTTGGATTCCTTTCTGTGTTGCTTGGGAGAGTACTAGGAGGGAGTTCAGTAATTTTCTTACTCAGTTGTCCCACTTGTGCCTCCAAATTTCTAATGGAGGACCTTGTTTCAGTCATGAAACTTTGAGTGGTTTTGATTAGATCAGAGACAATGGTTGCTAAGTCAGAGTTGCTTTGCTTAGAATTCTTTGTCTGTTGCTGAGAAGATGATGGAAAAGGCTTGCTATTGCTAAACCTGTTTCTTCCACCATTATTGTTGTTGAAACCTTGTTGAGGCCTCTGTTGATCCTTCCATGAGAGATTTGGATGATTTCTCCATGAAGGGTTATAGGTGTTTCCATAGGGTTCTCCCATGTAATTCACCTCTTCAATTGCTAGGTTCTCAGGATCATAAGCTTCTTCTTCAGAGGAAGCTTCCTTAGTACTGCCTATTGGTACTTGCATTCCAGACAGACTCTGAGAAATCATATTGACTTGTTGGGTCAATATTTTATTCTGATCCAATATGGCATTTAGAGTATCAATCTCAAGAACTCCTTTCTTCTGAGCTATCCTATTATTCACAGGATTCCTTTCAGAAGTGTACATAAATTGGTTATTTGCAACCATTTCAATGAGTTCTTGAGCTTCTGCAGGCGTCTTCTTCAGATGAAGAGATCCTCCAGCAGAGCTATCCAATGAATCTTGGATAGTTTAGACAGACCATCATAGAAATTACCTATGATGCTCCATTCAGAAAGCATGTCAGAAGGACATCTTCTGATCAATTGCTTGTATCTTTCCCAAGCTTCATAGAGGGATTCACCTTCCTTCTGTCTGAAGGTTTGAACTTCCACTCTAAGCTTGCTCAATTTTTGAGGTGGAAAGAACTTTGCCAAGAAGGCATTGACTAGCTTTTCCCAAGAGTTCAGGCTTTCTTTAGGTTGTGAATCCAACCATGTCCTAGCTCTGTCTCTTACAGCAAAAGGAAAAAGCATAAGTCTATAGACTTCAGGGTCAACCCCATTGGTCTTGACAGTGTCACAGATTTGCAAGAATTCAGCTAAGAACTGATGAAGATTTTCCAATGGAAGTCCATGAAACTTGCAATTCTGTTGCATTAGAGAAACTAATTGAGGCTTAAGCTCAAAGTTGTTTGCTCCAATGGCAGGGATTGAGATGCTTCTCCCATAGAAGTCGGGAGTAGGTGAAGTAAAATCACCAAGCACCTTCCTTGCATTGTTGGCATTGTTGTTTTCGGCTGCCAATGCTTCTTCTTCTTTGAAAAGCTCTATTAGGCCCTCTAAAGAGAATTGTGCTTTAGCTTCTCTTAGATTTCTCTTCAAGGTCCTTTCAGGTTCAGGAACAGCTTGAACAAGTATGCCTTTATCTTTGTTCCTGCTCATATGAAAGAGAAGAGAACAAGAAAGTAGGGAATCTTCTATGTCACAGTATAGAGATTCCTTGAGGTGTCAGAGGAAAAGAAGAATAGAAGGAGGAGGTAGATAGAAGAGAATTCGAACATATAAAGAAGGAGGGAGTTCGAATTGCACCTTGAGGAAGAGTGTTAGTCCTTTAAATAGAAGGATGTGAAAAGAGGGGAAGAATTTTCGAAAATAAATTAAAAAGATTTTGAAATAATAAAAAGAAATTTGAAAATTTGATTGAGATTTTCGAAAATTAAGATTGGGAAAGAAATTAAGTGATTTTTAAAAAAGGTTTTGAAATTAGAAACAAAAAAGATATGATTGAAAAAATATGATTGAAAAGATATGATTGAGAATCAAATTAAAAAAAAGAGAAAGTTTTAAAATTAAAGTTGATTACTTGAGTAACAAGAAATTAAAAGATATGATTCTTAAAATTTAAAATTTGATCCTTTCTTAATAGGCAAGTAACAACTTGAAAATTTTGAAGTAAATCATTAATTTTAGCAAGGATTTTCAAAAATAGTAATAAATAAAAAAATGGAAAGAAATTGATTTTGAAGAGATATGATTGAAAAGATATGATTTGAAAAAGATTTGATTTTGAACAATTATGAAGATTTGAAAAAATTTTTGAATTAAAAACAAAATCTTCCTTCTAGTGTCATCCTGGCGTTAAACGCCCAGAATGACATCCATTCTGGCGTTTAACGCCCAAAACTCTACCTTTTTGGGCGTTAAACGCCCAGCCAGGTACCCTGGCTGGCGTTTAAACGCCAGTTTGCCTTTTTCACTGGGCGTTTTGAACGCCCAGCTTTTTCTGTTTGATTCCTCTGCTGAATGTTCTGAATCTTCAATTCTCTGTATTATTGACTTCAAAAGACATAGTTTTAAATTTTTTTTGATGATGAGAAATAATAAAAAAAATGCAACTAAGATCAAATAAACAATGCATGCAGGATACTAAACTTAAAAATTTTCATATAGGAGACACTAACAAATTGAAAATGCATATGAGAAACAACAAAACACCCAAAACAAGAGAATTTAAAGATCAGAGCAATGAAATCATCAAGAACAACTTGAAGATTAATGAAGAACATATTGCATGTTTTCGAAAAATGCAAGAAGAATGCAATTGACACCAAACTTAAAAATTGATACTAGACTCAAACAAGAAACATAAAATATTTTTGATTTTTATGATTTTATAAATTTTTTTTGTGATTTTTGAAACTTGTATGGAAAAGAAAATAAAGGGATTCAAAACTTTTAATAAGAATTCCAGGAATCATGCAATGTTAGTCTAAAGCTTCAGTCTAAAAAGATTAGAGATGTTTGGCCAAGCTTCAGTAGGACATTACATTCAGTAGCTAAATTGATGAGAATCAATAAGCTTTTGTGATGATAAGAACATCACCTTGAAACTCTAGAATTCATTCTTAAAAATTCTGAAAAATAAAAAGAAAAGTACCTAATCTAAGCAACAAGATGAACCGTCAGTTGTCCAAACTCGAACAATCCCCGGCAACGCCGCCAAAAACTTGGTGCACGAAATTGTGCTCATCAATAATGGCACCAAAAACTTGGAGCTCTCAAACGTGAATCACACTTTGTCACAATTCCGCACAACTAACCAGCAAGTGCACTGGGTCGTCCAAGTAATACCTTACGTGAGTAAGGGTCGATCCCACAGAGACTGTCGGCTTGAAGCAAGCTATGGTCACCTCGTAAATCTCAGTCAGGCGAATTCAGATGGTGATGGAGAATTGATAATTAAAAGATAAATAAAACATAAAATAAAGATAGAGATACTTATGTAATTCTTTGGTTGGAATTTTAGATAAGCGTATGAAGATGCTTTGTTCCTCCTGAACCTCTGCTTTCCTACTGCCTTCTTCCAATCATTCATACTCCTTTCCATGGCAAGCTTTATGTTGGGCATCACCGTTGTTAATGGCTACTTCCCGTCCTCTCAGTGAAAACGTTCCAAATGCGCTGTCACCGCACGACTAATCATCTGTCGGTTCTCGATCATGTCGGAATAGGATCCATTGATCCTTTTGCGTTTGTCACACGCCCAACAATCGCGAGTTTGAAGATCGTCACAGTCATCCCTTCCCAGATCCTACTCAGAATACCACAGACAAGGTTTAGACGTTCCGGATCTCAGGAATGGCCGCCAATAATTCTAGCCTATACCACGAAGGTTCCAATCTTAGATTAGAAACCCAAGAGATACGCATTCAAGCCATTGCTAGTAGAACAGAGGTGGTTGTCAGGCACATGTTCATAGGTGAGAATGATGATGAGTGTCACGGATCATCACATTCATCAAGTTGAAGAACAAATGAATATCTTAGAGAAGAAGTAGGCGTGAATTGAATAGAAGAACAATAGTACTTTCTATTAATTCATGAAGAACAGCAGAGCTCCACACCTTAATCTATGGTGTGTAGAAACTCCATTGTTGAAAATACATAAGAACAAGGTCTAGGCATGGCCGTGAGGCCAGCCTCCCAAAACGTGATCAATTGTATGAGTCAAAGATCGCTGAAAATACAATAGCAAAAGGTCCTATTTATATAGAACTAGTAGCCTAGGGTTACAGAAATAAGTAATTAATGCAGAAATCTTCTTCCGGGCCCACTTGGTGTGTGCTTGGGCTGAGCATTGACACTTCCATGTGTAGAGACTTTTCTTTGAGTTAAACGCCAGTTTTTGTGCCAGTTTGGGCGTTTTACTCCAGCTTTTGTGCCAGTTTTGGAGTTAAATGCCAGAATTCTTGAGCTGACTTGGAACGCCTGTTTGGGCCATCAAATCTCGGGCAAAGTATAGACTATTATATATTCCTGGAAAGCCTAGAATGTCTACTTTGCAACGCAATTGAGAGAGCACCAATTGAGCTTCTGTAGCTCCAGAAAATCCACTTTGAGTGCAGGGAGGTCAGAATCTAACAGCATCTGTAGTCCTTTTTCAGCCTCTGAATCAGATTTTTGCTCAGGTCCCTCAATTTCAGCCAGAAAATACCTGAAATCACCGAAAAACACACAAACTCATAGTAAAGTCCAGAAATATAATTTTTAAATAAAAACTAATAAAAACATAATAAAAACTAATTAAAATATACTAAAAACATACTAAAAACAATGCCAAAAAGCGTATAAATTATCCGCTCATCACCTACCTCGCCCAAGTATTCGACACCATAAGAAGGCAGGCATGAGACTTAATCCTGTAAAGTGCATCTTCGCAGTAGAAGTTGGCAAATTCCTGGTTTTCATGCTCACACAAGGAGGAATTGAGGCAAATCCGGATAAATGCCGGGCCATACTCGACATGAAGAGTCTGACTTGTGTCAAAGAAGTACAACAACTCAACAGAAGGTTAGCAGCCTTGTCCAGATTTCTAGCTGGGTCGGCAATAAGATCTCTCCCCTTCTACACCATCCTAAGGAATGGGAAGAAGTTTGAATGGACCACCGAGTGCGAGCAAGCCTTCCAAGATTTCAAAAGATTCTTGGGACAACCACGTATCCTATCTCGACCACGAGAAGGAGAACCACTTATATTATACTTCACGGTAGGAAGTCGGGCAGTAGCCTCAGTATTAGTTCGAGAAGATGACAGTGGGCAACAACCCATATACTTCATTAGTAAAGCATTACAAGGATCCGAGTTGAACTACCAAAAAATAGAAAAATTTGCCTACGCACTCATACTGACATCTCGACGACTTCGTCCATTCTTCTAGGCTCACACCATTAAGGTTCGAACCAACCAGCCCATAAAAGAGATTTTACAGAAAACAGACCTAGCAGGCAGAATCTTGCAATGGGCAATCGAGTTGTCCGAATTTGATCTTCAATATGAAGCTCGGACAGCCATCAAATCACAATACTTGGCCGACTTCATTGCAGAATTTACAGACACCCCGGAACCCCCCACAAAATGGAATCTCTACGTGGATAGTTCCTCAAATAAAACTGGAAGCGGCGTGGGTGTGATAATTGAAAGCGACCAAGGGACCCAAATTGAACTCTCCCTCAAATTCGGGTTCCCCGCCTCAAACAACCAAGCGGAATATGAGGCACTACTAGCTGGTTTGAAGCTAGCTAGGGAGGTTGGAGCTCAAAAGCTTATCATTTTCAGCGACTCACAAGTAGTCACTTCACAAATAACAGGGAGCTACCAAGCCAAGGATCCCACCTTGAAAAAGTACTTGGATAAAACCACGAAACAGCTCGGACAACTCGGGGAATATGAGATCCGCCACATACCCCGCGAATAAAATACTCGAGCTGATGCACTCTCATAGCTAGCCAGCACTAAACCAGGGGGCAACAATAGAAGCCTCATCCAGGAAATGCTGCAGAACCCATCAATCTCGGAAGAGGAAAAAGTAATAGCCATAACAGGCTTGGATCAAGGATGGATGACTCCCATAATCAACTACCTCAAAATAGAAATGCTTCCTACAGATGAAAAGGAGGCAAAAAGGTTAAAACAAGAGGCACAATACTACACTATCATAAACAATACCCTATACAAAAGAGGGATCTCAATACCATTGTTAAAAGGTGTACCGACTTCCAACACAAATGAAGTCTTAGAAGAGATACACAGTGGCACCTGTGGCAATCACCTCGGAGTACAAGCACTTACCAAAAAAGTACCCCGTGCAGGGTTTTATTGGCCAACTCTACAAAAAGAAGCCACGGAGTTCGTAAAGACATGTACACCATGTCAGAAACATGCCAACTTTCACATCGCCCCGCCAGAAGAACTTATCAGCGTGACCTCACCTTGTCCATTCACAAAATGGGGACTCGATCTTCTCGGACCCTTCCCTCAGGGATCGGGACAAGTTAAATTCCTCATAGTAGGGGTAGACTATTTCACAAAGTGGATCGAGACAGAACCCCTAGTTAATGCCACTGCTCAAAGAAGTAAAAAATTCCTATATAGGAACATTGTCACAAGGTTCGGGGTTCCATACTCCATCACCACAGACAATGGCACTCAATTTACAGATGCAGGCTTCAGAAAGCTAGTGGCCGACCTGAGCATAAAACACCAGTTCACTTCCGTAGAACATCCCCAAGACAATGGACAAGCCGAAGCTGCCAACAAAATCATACTGGCGGGGCTCAAGCGAAGATTACAAGATGCAAAGGGAGCCTGGGCTGAAGAACTCCAACAAGTCCTGTGGGCGTATCGAACGATGCCACATTCCACCACAAAGGAATTACCCTTCCGATTAGCGTACGGAATAGAGGCAATGATCCCAGTGGAGATTGAAGAAGGGTCACCTAGAGTGATTCACTATAACGAAGAAGCCAACTCCCAACTTCAAAGGGAAGAACTCGACCTACTCCCAGAAGTCCAAGAAAGAGCTCGGATCAGGGAAGAGGCATTAAAACGACGAATGGCTTTGAGATACAATCAAAGGGTGGTGCGACGAGGATTTGCTGAGAACGACCTTGTCCTAATCCGAAATGATATCGGAACAACTCGACCTGGAGAAGGAAAGCTGGAAGCAAACTGGAAGGGACCCTACTGAGTCATAGAAGTACTTGGAAAGGGCTACTACAGACTGTCCGAACTCGATGGGCGAGAGCTTCCTAGGTCATGGCACGCCTGCAACCTTAGAAGGTACTATAGTTAGGGACGATAAAAGGATCTTAGGATAAGGCACACTCTTTTTCCTGAAAAGGTTTTTTAATGAGGCGCCAAGCCAAGACCTAGAAATTTCCCGACTTAGAGGGATAAAGCTCCTACATGTATATATTTACATTTTCTTTTGAATAAAATCTGTTCAGATCTTCTACAAATGATCAAGACGCATTAATCTGAAACATTCATCGTCCAATTGCAGAAAGTGAAAATCAAATTCACTGCATGATCACGATAAAGACCAACAGATATGAAAACCAAAATTCATTAAAAGGTCGACCAAACGAGTAGTAAACCCAATTTTTACAAAATCGGCAAAGATGAAAACAGAATAATATAAGAAGTTATCGAAAGTGATCCATAGAAAGGACCTGACGAGGTCTTAATAAAATGGATTGCTAAAAAATAACTTAAAGACTGACCGATGTAAAGAAGTCGGACCAGTCACAATAACCAAAGTTATAAGTAAATCCCTGGAAAGAGGTCTGGCCAACCCTATAAAAGAGGATTGCTATAACTTAGAAGAGATCGACATGACGAAGTCGGTCTCCTACAAATAAGTTATAAAAGTAATCCCTGAAAGAGACCTGAACAAGGTCCAAGAAAGAGGATTACAAAAATACCTTAGAAGAGATCGACATGACGAAGTCGGTCTCCTACAAACAAGTTATAAAAGTAATCCGTGAAAGAGACTTGAAAAAGGTCCAAGAAAGTGGATTACAAAAATAACTTAGAAAAGATCGACATGACGAAGTCGGTCTCCTACAAACAAGTTATAAAAGTAATCCCTGAAAGAGACCTGAACAAGGTCCAAGAAAGAGGATTACAAACATAACTAAGAAGGGCCCGACATGAAGATGTCGGCCCAAAACATAAAGTTATAAAAGTAATTCCTGAAAGAGACCTAAACAAGGTCCAAGAAAAAGGATTACAAAAATAACTTAGAAGGAACCAACACAAGGAAATCGGTTCCAAAATCAACAAGTTATAAAAAGTAACACCTGAAAGAGATTCCACGAGGGTCCAAGAAAGAGGGTTACTAGAAATAACTTAGGCAAGACTGACATAAAGAAGTCGGCCTCCCCCAAACAAGTTGCAAGAGTAATTCCTAAAATAAGACCCAACAAGGTCCAAAAGAAAGGATTGCTAGAAGTAATTGAAATGACGAAGTCGGCTTCTGTTCACACCCTGGGCTGAGCTATCCGACTCGAGATGTTCAGTGACAAAGCGACCGACCTCTTCAGGTCAGGCTATCCGACCTCTTCTCAAAGAGGTCGGCCAAATCGACAGGAAAGCCCAATAAAGGGCCCAAATAAAGAAACACGACCCAAATCCAAAGGCCGTCCAAGCTTATAGAGATAAGGGTGGTTCCCTTGAAGATAAGCTGACCTCAACTCAAAGATAAAGATAAGATAAGATAACTAACTTATCTTATCTAGAAAGGTCACTCTACAACCACTATAAATACACTGGAGCACCCAGGTATAACTCATACTCTGATTCTACTAAAAACCTGTTTAATACCTATGCTAACTTAAGCATCAGAGTCTCTTGTAGGTACCCCCCACCCTCCGGTGACCAAGGATCAGAAGTGCAGCCAGTCCAACAAGTCGGACACAACAGCTCCGGCCGCCACCAGCCAGCCGGACACGTCATCTCTGACCAGTACAGAAGATCTCATTCGAGATCGGCGTACAGTTTCAGGTAACCCTTGGAACATTGGTGCCGTTGCCGGGGAACCTGGAAGTCATCCCATCCCCATGGCAGACAACCATGATAACGACCACGATTCAGATCTAGAAGACAGAACGCCGCACAAAAACGCGGACGTTACACCAAAAGATACTATAGAATCTAACGGAGACAAAAACTCATCAAATCCAGGAGTAATAGAAGCACTTCAAAATCGTTTAAAGCGACTTGAAAAAGAAAGCCAGCATCAACGAGAAGTTGGTAAGGATCTACAAAGAGAGGTAAGGCGACGTCGAGAGCTAGAAGATAAAATCCTACAACTCGAAGCCGATCTCAAAGCAAAGGCTACCCGGACTACCCCTGAGGACAATTCACGCAAAGATCAAGATGCATTCACTAGGGACATCATGAAAACTAAAATTCCTAAGGACTTCAAACTCCCGGATATGGCTCTGTATGATGGCACTACAGATCCCAACCATCACCTCAGCAACTTCAGAAGCAGAATGTACCTCACTGACGCCTCGGACGCTGTTCGCTGCAAAGGTTTTCCAACGACCCTCACGAAGACAACAATTAGATGGTTCGACAACTTACCTCCTAAGTCCATCTCAAGCTTTGACGACCTAGCCAAAAAATTCCTGGCCAGATTCTCCATCCAAAAAGACAAGGCCAAGCACGCCCCCAGTCTACTAGAAATCAAGCAAGGAGATCGGGAAAGTCTTTGCAACTACATGGAGAGATCCAACAAAATATGCTTAGACATACAAAGCTTGCCAACAGTGGCTGCCATCATGGGCCTCATCAATGGCCTACGAGAGGGACCTTTTAGCCAATCTATATCGAAGAAATATCCCACATCTCTGAATGAGGTGCAGGAGCGAGCGAAAAAATATATCAACATGGAAGAAAACTCTCGGTTGGGAGAAACCTCAAAATCTGGATTCTCCTACCGAGACAAAGATAAAGAATCCAAAAAGAAGAAAGATCGACAAGGGGAGAAAATTAAAAAATATCACAATTACACCCCTCTTAGGGTATCCCTGGTAGATGTCTACAAAGAAGTCTGCCATACGGAAAAGATACCCCAGCTCGACCACTCAAAGGCAAAAGAGGAGGAGAAAATCGGAACGAATACTGTGAATATCACCGAGTCTGAGGGCATTCCACCAACGAATGCTTCGACTTAAAGAACATCATAGAAAAATTAGTGAGAGAAGGAAAACTAGATCGGTTTCTGGCCACTCGAGATGATGATCAAAGAAAGAGAAGAAGGGATGAAGATGTCGGACGAATCGAGCGATCACCTCGTACGCCAGAAAGACATGTCCATATGATACACGGAGGATTTGCAGGAGGAGGAATCTCCAAATCATCCCGCAAAAGATATCTCAAAGAAGTATATCATGTCGAAGGAAAGGGGGAAGCACCTGACATCCCTTCAATCACATTCACCAAAGAAGACGCATCCGGTATCATTTCAGGACACGACGACCCCATGGTCATCACCATCATACTGGCAAACGCCAATCTCCACTGCGCATTAATAGACCAAGGGAGCTCCGCCGACATCTTATTCAAAAATGCCTTCGACAAGCTCGGCTTAGAAGAAAAGGAGCTTAGAGCATACCCGAACAGCCTGTTCGGACTGGGAGATACCCAGTACAACCACTGGGATACGTGTCACTACATACAACCTTCGAAAAAGGGAACCAATCCAGAAC
Organism: Arachis hypogaea; assembly: GCF_003086295.3. Lineage (NCBI taxonomy): Eukaryota > Viridiplantae > Streptophyta > Magnoliopsida > Fabales > Fabaceae > Arachis > Arachis hypogaea. The sequence goes on along the minus strand of NC_092055.1, from coordinate 97,306,639 downwards.
ACTCAAGATAGACTACGTCGTGGTCGACGTGAGTTTAGCCTACAATGCCCTAATAGGTCGGACAACACTAAATCAACTCGGCGCAATAATCTCAACTCCACATCTATGCATGAAATTCCCAACTACAGAAGGGATAGCTACGATAAAAGCAGATCAAAAGATGGCACGCCGCTGTTATAACAAAAGTCTAAACCTCAGATGTAGAGAAGAAGAGTTCCACACAATTGAGCTTGGTGGAGTTCAGAAATGAGAAGAACTCCGTCCACAGCCCGAAGGAAAAATAGAGAAAGTTCAGATCGGAGATACCTCAGACAAAATAACTAATATTGGAACGATTCTGAAGGGAGACGCAAAAGAATTACTAGTACAGTTCTTACGAGATAATGTCGATCTCTTCGCATGGAATGTGATGACATGTCATCATGTCATATTTTTCTACGCTTTTTCTTTGTTTTTTAATAGGTTTTATGTATTTTCTTGAGCTATAAGTAAGCCAATTGGGTAGAATTTCATGTTTCCTTTGATTCAATCAATCATGGATAAATTGATGCATTTTCATGAGATTTTGTGCTATAATTGTCATATATTATGAAAGAAAAACAATCTCATAATTTTGAGCATAGCTTTGATACTTTTGATTGATTGATGATAGGTGAAAAAGCTTTAAAGAAGGTTGAAGAAAAAAAGATGGCAAGGGCAAGAAGGAGGGCTCACGTTTGAGCTAAAGTTTACCTCAAACTTAAGCTCAAACGTGAGGAAAAGCAAAATTTCACCCAGGGAGGCCAGAAGCCTGCGCCAACGTTTGCCTTAAACTTGAGGTCAAACGTTGGTTTGCAAAAACATCACCCAGGGAAGCAAAAAGCTTGCGCCAACGTTTGCCTCAAACTTGAGGTCAAACGTTGCTCCCCACAGCCTGAAGGGGTATATTTCCAACAAGAATAACTTGAGTTACAGAGCTCCAAATGAGGTGATTCCAAAACCATTGGAAAGTAGGAATCAAGAGATTTCCAAGAATATATGGCACTACATGGTGGACATAAAAATTGAGGGAGAAAACTGCCCCGAAAAGTGCATAAATAGACATGACACCAACCTGTAGTAAGGCCAGCTGACCTCTGCACCTTCGATGGAGTATAACTTGAGCTGTGGAGCTCCAAATGATGCGCTTTCAACGGCATTGGAAAGCTGACATTCAGAGCTTTCCAACCATATATAATAGTCTATAGTGGGCATGAAATTGGCAACGTTGACAAGAGGACAAAGTAGCATCCCAAGACTTGATATGCAACAAGTGTCAACGTTTGCCCTCAAACTTGGACTCAAACGCCAATGACAGTAAAAAGGGAGATCTGCATGATGAGTTTGGCGAATAAGTTTGAGTCAAAGTTTGCCTCAAACTTTGACTCAAACTTGAATGGTTCATGGCCCGGTTCAAAGCTTAAATATTTCCCAAGGTCAAGAGCAATCAACAGAGGCTAACTTCAACCCAATTCCATCAAGGCCAAAAGCCCAATTGACATCACTCAAAGGCACAAGAAACAATTTGATTAGGAATTTCATTTTCTTTGTAATTTGCTTTCAATTTCATTTTCATTTGTCATGTTTGTAAAAGCCTATAAAAAGGCATCATTTTCATTTTAGAAAGGGGGCGAGCTCTGCTAGAGCATTAGAAGGCCAGCTCCAATAGGGAGTTTTGCACTCTTTAGTTTTCATTTTGCTTTCTCTCTTAGTCTTCTTTTTTGTTTTGAAATTTTGGATTGAGATTGGAAGGAATTCTGTTTTCATTCTCTATCTGCAACTTCTCTTTACTTCTTCTGCAATCTTTCTTTTAATTCTCTGCAACTTTTCTCTTGTTGGATCAAGGAAGGACTTGAGATCTAGACTTGCTTTCTAGTCTCCTCCACCCCTGAGATCCTCAACAACCCTTTAATTGCTGCAATTTAGCATCAGTCATTTTCTTTTTTTTTAATCTTTCAAGCATTTTTACTTTCTGTTGCATTGCTTCTGATTTACATTTCCTGCAAATTTACATTTTCTGCACTTACTCTAAGTTACTGGTTTACTGCTTCTCTTTAATTTCCAGCACCCTAGCCCCTTTACTTTTCATGCAATTTACTTTTTTTGCAATTTAAGTTTCAGCTATTTTACTTTCTTGTTCTTTAAGTTACTTGCAATTTTACTTTTTGCATCTTTTAGATTCATTGCAATTTACTTTCTGTTGGCTACATTTCACACAATTCACTCAATGTTAGCTTGACTAAACTAATCACCTACTAAAATTGCTTGATCCATCAATCCCTGTGGGATCGACCTCACTCTAAGTGAGTTTTACTACTTGATGCGACCCGGTATACTTGCCGGTGAGTTTTAGGTGTTTTGGAAATTTATTTTTCCACAAAAACACCATCAAGTTTTTGGTGCCGTTGCCGGGGATTGATTTAGATCAACAATGATTAAGTGGGTGAGAAGTCTAGATCAAGCATTTTTTTTTGTTTTGTTCTCTGTTTTAAAGTGACACCAAGGTGTTTGAGTTTTTGCCTCACTAAGAAATTCTCATCTCTGATATGAGTAATTTCAATTTTCCTTGGTGTTGTGTTTTCCAAAATCCAAATGGAGTTCAACTCATCTTATGATCAAACAAATTTTATGGGATATTACCCACCATCACTAATATCTAATGGTGGCTGGGAATATCACCAAGAAAATACAAAGTCTGAGCGCTCTAATCCATGGAGATTTGATTCAGAAACACAAGATGGGCAAGAGAATCATATGGGATATCTTCCTCCACCACAAAATGATGCAAGTTGCTATTCTAATGGTGGCTGGGAGGAGCAAAACCAGAAAACATTTGAGAGCTCATATTCCACTTATCAAGAGCCATCTTCACTTGAACGTGCCTTCAATTCACTTATGCAAAACTGTCCAACCTCACCTTCCAGTTTTTCATCTGAAAATTCTTCATCACTGGACTTTGTCTCCACACAAAATCCTTGCCAAAACTCACCACCCACACAAATTTTCATGAACCAAGGCCTCTCAAAGCTTGAAACCATGTTTGAAAAATATGAGAGGGAGGCACAGATATCCTGGAACGAGCAATAGAATTCATTCAAAAACATAGAAGTGCTGGTAAACCAAATGTTAAGTGCAAGAGAGAAAGTGGAAGAGCAAGATGAGGAGGCTACTGTATTAAGTGAACTTCCAATGAAGAATGAGGTGGTTGAAAATGAAACTGCATTTGAGGTAACAAAGGAACATGAACATTCACAACCCTCACAAACTTCCCTTGAATCTGTGATCGAGAAATATGAAGAGGAGATGAAGAAATCTTAGGAAGAACAACAAACTTCCTCCATAAAAGAACTATTAAGTCAAATGTTGAGTGCAAAGAAGGGAGTGGAGGAACAAAAAAGTGAGAAAGTCATTCAATAGAATTCACACCCAAGTGAAGTGGAGAAGTGCACAGAGGAAGAGCTCACGAAACCACCATTGCAAGAGGCTCTTAATGAAGAAATCACTCCAACAATCACACAACCACCAAGTCTTGAATCCAAAGAAATGAAGGCAACTAGCAAGAGCACCAACTCTGTCTCTAATCCAGCAAGCAAGCTCAATCAAGCTATTTACAAAAGGAAGCTTGCTGAGGAAAGGCCAAGACAAGGGACAGTAGCTGAATCTTCTCCTCCATTGAGGTCATTCCTCTTAACAAACTGGAAGAAGAGGAAGAAAGTGAAGAACAACATGTCAAGCTAATGACACTAAAAGAGCACTTGTTGGGAGGTAACCCAACCGTAGATAACATTTCTTTTCTGCTTTGTTTTCTTTCTGTGCTTTGTTTAAATTCAATAAATTGGCATATGGTTACATTCTAAGTTTGGTGTTGCCATGTAACACATTATTTTCAATTTTTTTGGATGATTGTATTAAATCAAAAAATGAAAGTGACATACCAAGATCCTAAGTTTGGTGTCCCACTTATTCTCTATGCAATTCATTCAAGCAACACTACTTGTCTGCATAATCATAATGCCTCTGCAGTTTTATTTTTCTCTTTTAATTTGACACTTTTTTGTTCTACTTTCTTTAGTCATTTTTCTGTTTTTAAATGCTTTCATTTTAGTTTGCTTATTTACTGTGTTTGTTAATACATTGCCAAGAGAGCTTTATTCATGACAGATTCTTGGCTTGGTGATTGTACTTAACAAATAACAGTTTCACTTGCTTAGTTTTAATTCAAATAAGTTGACATATGATTGCACTCTAAGTTTGGTGTTGCTATGCAACAAAATTTGTTCCAATTCGTACAAGATACTTGCATTAATTTCAAGTGAAAGTGTCACACTAAGTTTGGTGTGCCATCTATCTTTTATGCAATGTATTGTGCACACCTTGTTATCTATGCAATCAAAATGTCTCTGTCTCTTGTGCCTTGATTGTTATCTTTAATTTTACTTGCTTAAAACACATGTGCTACTAACATTTCATTGTATAAGACACTCATGATCCATCTTAGCCCCATAGCCATTATTCTAATTGTTCCTTGAGGATGAGCAAGCATTCTGAGTTTGGCAAGGGAAAGAGGAAGAATAGAGGAAAAAGGACAACAATAATGAAGATGAACTACAAGGTTATAGAGTTCCCTTTCTCCTCAATTGTTTTCAGCACTTAAATTGCATGATTGTCTTTATAATCTCTGTGTGCATATGTGGTATGAATAATCATAGCTTGAATATTGATTTGTAACATGTTGCCATGCCATTATGACTACCAACTTGAGTTTTGTAAAGCTTAAAGCGGTAAAGTGTCATGATCATAAACAAACAAGGCATTAAAGAAGAACTTAGCATGTGCATACAAGTATTGGAAAGCTAGTATGATTAATTGTTGCTCAATTGCATTGGATTTTATTTAATTGAAGTTTTCATCTAGGACATTTTGTGAAATATTTTGAAATCATGAAAACCTTGAAGGAAGTAAATGCAAATAAAGCAAGAAAAGAAAAAGGAAAAGAATGAGAAAGCTGAAGGCTCTGAGTACCAATGATAATTCAATTATTAAGTGCTTGTGGTGTTTATGTATCAAGCCAAATTCTTGAAAACAAAACACTTAGAAGTCAAGGTTAGGCTCAAAGTGCAAAAGCACTCCCTCAAAGCTCAAGGCTCTGAGCATCAATGATTAGAGAGTTAAGAAAAGAAACAAATGAGATTAATGAAGTCCTCTAATTAAATGCTTGTGGTGCTTATGTATCAAGTGGTAATACTTGAAAACAAAGCATTTAGAAGTCGTAGCTTTGTTATCAACTCATGGGGCAAAGTACCCAAAAGGAGAAGCTAAAAAAAAAATTTTTAAAGCTTGTTTCAAGGAAGAATTATAAGAAAAAGATTTCATAAATTGAGTTATATGAAAGCATCAATCATTTACATCTCTTCTGTAATTGTAGCATGCATTGAAAACTAGTTTACCATGAACATTGAGTTGCTATTCTTCTTACCTTGGATTGTCAATCTCTATTGCATGATTCTTTTCTTGCTTGGGGACAAGCAAGGTTTAAGTTTGGTGTTGTGATGACATGTCATCATGTCATGTTTTTCTATGCTTTTTATTTGTTTTTTTAATAGGTTTTATGCACTTTCTTGAGCCATAAGTAAGCCAATTGGGTAGAATTTCATGTTTCCTTTGATTCAATCAATCATGGATAAATTGATGCATTTTCATGAGATTTTGTGCTATAATTGTCATATATTATGAAAGAAAAACAATCTCATGATTTTGAGCATAGCTTTGATACTTTTGATTGATTGATGATAGGAGAAAAAGCTTTGAAAAAGGTTGAAGAAAAAAAGATGGCAAGGGCAAGAAGGAGGGCTCACGTTTGAGCTAAAGTTTTCCTCAAACTTAAGCTCAAACGTGAGGAAAAGTAAAATTTCACCCAGGGAGGCCAGAAGTTTGCACCAACGTTTGCCTCAAACTTGAGGTCAAATGTTGGTTTGCAAAAACATCACCCAGGAAAGCAAAAAGCTTGCACCAACGTTTGCCTCAAACTTGAGGTCAAATGTTGCTCCCCACATCCTGAAGGGGTATACTTCCAACAAGAATAACTTGAGTTACAGAGCTCCAAATGAGGTGATTCCAAAACCATTGGAAAGTAGGAATCAAGAGCTTTCCAAGCATATATGGCACTACATGGTGGACATAAAAATTGAGGGATAAAACTGCCCCGAAACGTGCATAAACAGACATGACACCAACCTGTAGTAAGGCCAGCTGACCTCTGCACATTCGATGGAGTATAACTCGAGCTGTGGAGCTCCAAATGATGCGCTTTCAATGGCATTGGAAAGCTGACATTCAGAGCTTTCCAACCATATATAATAGTCTATAGTGGGCATGAAATTGGCAACGTTGACAAGAGGACAAAGTAGCATCCCAAGACTTGATATGCAACAAGTGTCAACGTTTGCCCTCAAACTTGGACTCAAACGCCAATGACAGTAAAAAGGGCGATCTGCGTGATGAGTTTGGCGAATAAGTTTGAGTCAAAGTTTGCCTCAAACTTCAACTCAAACTTGAATGGTTCATCCCCCGGTTCAAAGCTTAAATATTTCCCAAGGTCAAGAGCAATCAACAGAGGCTATCTTCAACCCAATTCCATCAAGGCCAAAAGCCCAATTGACATCACTCAAAGGCATAAGAAACAATTTGATTAGGAATTTCATTTTCTTTGTAATTTGCTTTCAATTTCATTTTCATTTGTCATGTTTGTAACAGCCTATAAAAAGGCATCATTTTCATTTTAGAAAGGGGGCGAGCTCTGCTAGAGCATTAGAAGGCCAGCTCCAATAGGGAGTTTTGGACTCTTTAGTTTCATTTTGCTTTCTCTCTTAGTCTTCTTTTCTGTTTTGAAATTTTGGATTGAGATTGGAAGGAATTCTGTTTTCATTCTCTATCTGCAACTTCTCTTTACTTCTTCTGCAATCTTACTTTTAATTCTCTGCAACTTTTCTCTTGTTGGATCAAGGAAGGACTTGAGATCTAGACTTGCTTTCTAGTCTCCTCCACCCCTGAGATCCTCAACATCCTTTTAATTGCTGCAATTTAGCATCAGTCATTTTCTTTTTTTTTTTTTTTAATTTTTCAAGCATTTTTACTTTCTGTTGCATTGCTTCCGATTTACATTTCCTGCAAATTTACATTTTCTGCACTTACTCTAAGTTACTGGTTTACTGCTTCTCTTTAATTTCCAGCACCCCAGCCCCTTTACTTTTCATGCAATTTACTTTTCTTGCAATTTAAGTTTCAGCTATTTTACTTTCTTGTTCTTTAAGTTACTTGCAATTTTACTTTCTGCATCTTTAAGATTCATTGCAATTTACTTTCTGTTGGCTACATTTCACACAATTCACTCAATGTTAGCTTGACTAAACTAATCACCCACTAAAATTGCTTGATCCATCAATCCCTGTGGGATCGACCTCACTCTAAGTGAGTTTTACTACTTGATGCGATCCGGTATACTTGCCGGTGAGTTTTAGGTGTTTTGGAAATTTATTTTTCCACAAAAACACCATCAGAAAGCTGTAGACATGCCAGGCATAGATCCCAAGCTAATGTGCCACAAGTTGGTGGTCTACTCAGAATCTCGGCCGGTACAGCAGAGACGAAGAAAACTTGGGCCTGAACGATCCCAAGCTGTGGAAGAACAGGTACAAGCACTACTGGAGACAGGGTTCATAAGAGAAGTCAAGTACCCACTATGGCTAGCTAACATCGTCTTGGTAAAAAAAACAAATGGAAAATGGCGAATGTGCACCGACTACACCGATCTCAACAAAGCCTGCCCAAAAGATCCTTATCCACTCCCAAGTATCGATGCTCTGGTAGATGCTTCATCCGGATATAGATACCTCTCGTTTATTGATGCATATTCTGGATACAACCAAATCCCCATGTATCCACCATATCAAGAAAAGACCTCATTTCTGACACCAAAAGCAAATTACTGCTACATTGTGATGCCTTGCGGTCTCAAGAATGCGGGAGCTACTTATTAAAGGCTAATGAATAAAGTCTTTTCAGATCATATCGGAAAAATCATGGAAGTCTACGTGGACGACATGTTAATAAAGACACAAAGCGAAGAGACATTATTATCCGACCTGGCTCAAGTGTTCGACACTATAAGGAAGCATGGCATGCGACTCAATCCCGCAAAATGCACCTTTGCAGTAGAAGCGGGCAAATTCTTAGGTTTCATGCTCACACAAAGAGGAATTGAAGCAAATCCGGACAAATGCCAGGCCATACTCAACATGAAGAGCCCAACTTGTGTCAGAGAGGTACAACAACTCAACGGGAGATTGGCAGCCTTATCCAGATTCTTAGCAGGATCAGCGATAAGATCTCTCCCCTTCTATGCCACTTTAAGGAAAGGAAAGAAGTTCGAATGGACAATGGAATGCAAGCAAGTCTTCTCGGATTTCAAAAATTTCCTGGGACGACCACCTATCCTAACTCGACCACGAGAGGAAGAACCACTCGTATTGAACCTTGCGGTAGGAAGTCAGGCAGTAGCCTCAGCACTGGTTCGAGAGGACGACAAAGGGCAACAACCTGTATACTTCATTAGTAAAGCGCTGCAGGGATCCGAGCTGAACTACCAAAAAATAGAAAAGTTTGCCTATACTCTCATACTGACATCTCGACGACTTCGCCCGTACTTCCAGGCTCACACCATTAAGGTTCGAACCAACCAACCCATAAAAGGGATATTGCAGAAAACAGATCTAGCAGGCAAAATTTTTCAATGGGCAGTCGAGTTATCCAAGTTCGACCTCCAATATGAAGCTCGGACAGCCATCAAATCACAATACTTGGCCGACTTCATTGCAGAATTCACAGATACCCTGGAGACCACCACAGAATGGAATCCCTACGTGGACGGGTCCTCGAATAAGACTGGAAGCGGCGCAGGTGTGATAATAGAAAGCAACCAAGGAACCCAAGTTGAGCTTTCCCTCAAATTTGGGTTCCCGGCCTGAATCAACTAGGTGGAATATGAAGCATTACTAGCTGGTTTAAAGCTGGCTAAGGAGGTTGGAGCTCAAAAACTCAACATCTTCAGTGATTCACAAGTAGTCACCTCACAAATAACAGGGAGCTACCAAGCCAAAGACCCCACCATGAAAAAGTATTTGGATAAAACCAAGGAATAGCTCGGATAACTCGGGGAATATAAGATCTGTCACATACCCCGCGAAAAAAATGCCCGAGCTGATGCACTCTCAAAACTAGCCAGCACAAAACCAGGGGGAAACAATAGAAGCCTCATCCAGTAAATGCTACAGAACCCGTCAATCTCGGAAGAGGAAAAAGTCCTAGCCACAACAAGTCAGGATCAAGGATGGATGACCCCCATAATTAATTACCTCAAAACAGAAACACTCCCCACAAATGAGAAGGAGGCAAAGAGGTTAAAACGGGAGGCTCAGTACTACACTATCATAAACAACACCCTATATAAAAGAGGGATTTCAATACCACTATTAAAATGTGTGCCGACCTCCAACACAAGGGAAGTTTTAGAGGAAGTACACAGTGGCATTTGTGGTAATCATCTCGGAGCACAAGCTCTCATCAAAAAAGTACTCTGGGCGGGATTTTATTGGCCAACTTTACAAAAGGAAGCTACGGAGTTTGTAAGGACATGCCCACCATGCCAAAAACATGCCAACTTTCACATCGCCCTGCCAGAAGAGCTCATCAGCGTAACCTTGCGTTGGCCATTTGCAAAATGGGGACTCGATCTTCTCGGACCCTTTCCCCCGGGATCGGGACAAGTTAAATTCCTCATAGTCGGGGTAGACTATTTCACAAAGTGGATCGAGGCAGAGCCCCTAGCCAACGCTACTGCTCAAAGGAGCCTGAAATTCCTTTATAGGAATATTGTCACAAGGTTTGGGGTTCCATATTCCATCCCTACAGACAATGGCATGTAACACCCTAACTACCAAAGCTCACGCTTCCGGCTGCGCGCCTTTGATAGCTCAGACATTATGACGACTTTTACATTATTTAATACTAAAATATGAGCCTGTTTAAAACTTTAAACCGCAATATCGCTCCCAAAAATTCTTTCGTTCGATAACTTACATCCATAAATACCATACAACGTACAAAAACTCATAAAGAGTACATCCATATATATACATACATATATATAAGTAATACTACAAACATAATCCAATACAATTCCTATCCCTCTTACAGATTATATCAAGATAAAGGCGAGGGTACAATAAACCATAACTAAAACAATACAGAGCATTACAACAACAATTAAATAAGCTCTTCGTAACTTCTGCGCCCATATCCTGAAAGGGAAAAATGTAGGGGGGGTGAGAACATCATCCTCGAAAGGGTTCTCAGTAGAGGGTTTTTAGGAATTACTGTAATAGGATACGTGAAGATAAACCGTACCAGTGATTCATAACCGTCTTATGCCTCTTTTAGAAAACAACGGTTTACAATGAAAGTTAAGTAGGAAATCTTTTCGGAAAGAAGAACCGTTCAATTCTCAAAAACTCAAAAGCCTTTCAAAACGGTTTATCTATGCGAAACCAAAATAGCCTTTCATCATTTATTCCAAACCAGAAACACAAAACCGAAATCAACCATCAGTTCATCTCTTTCCAACCACGGCCCTAGGCCCGAACAACCCAACCAACAACCAATCACCACAATCCAACAGAGTCCCAGATGCAAACACAGATAGGAAGTTCAAGCACAAACAAACAATTATTTCAAGTAGAAAAGTTAGCAATTAATCACATAGGCAAACCAAGTATAATATGCACACCCAAACAATGTCACACAAGTGCATATGATGCATGCCTGTCCTTAGTGGCTGATGATATCATCTGTCGGTTATCAAGCCAACCCGACGTGTCCGGTAGCTAACCCGGGCACAGTCTCTCTGTTGCGCATTAATATCATTAGAGGGAATATGTGCCCTGTCACCATTAGAGGGTATCTGCGCCCTGTCGCCATTAGAGGGTATCTGCGCCCTGTCGCCATTAGAGGGTATCGGTGCCCTGTCACCCTTACAACCAGAGAGAAAACACAAGCATACTCGCATACAACATTCATCTCAGCCATCCAGCTTAAATTCACAATTTATTCAATTGCATACATGCATTTATACTCAATCATGGATCACCATCCATCTCAGCCATCCGGCTCACGGTTCAATCCCGAACTAGCCAATTTATTAATAAATACAGCCCTTCGGCTTAATTTCATAATTCATAATCAGCCATATGGCCCACAACTCATTCGACAATCAGGCATAGTTCAATAGCATACACAGCCATTCCGGCTCATAACAAAATAGCACTTCCACCATTCATCATCATCAAATTCATACATCGGCATTTAAGCCATAAATCACTTTTCTCAATTCATTCACTTTGAAATCGAGTTTCAACTCTTTTCAGCCTTGGCTTTAAAGATCTCATTTCTCAAATTATCTCAGGCTCATAAGCCACTTTTACTCAAAGTAAGTTCCCTTTTTAAAACAAAGCCGCTCTCGGCATCCTCTTTCCAAGACTTCTAAAACCATGGAAAGTTAAAGATTCAATTTGGGAACAATCAAAATCGCCCATTCCACAATGGGATTTTATAACAAAGTTTCTCGGCAGAGTCCCAAGTCTTTAGGGGATAATAACATAACTCACTTCACCAAATTCATTTAAAATCATTAAAACATTGGCTTTCCGATTTGAGTAGGAAAATAGGATCTAAGCCAAACCGAGTCACGTAATCATTTACTTCTTTCAAAGCCGTTTCCTTTACTTAAGCAAAACCAACTTCAATCCCCATGATAAATTCTAGAACGTTTCAACTGTTCAAGGTTTGTTTTAGTCTTGCAAGAATTCAGAATTCAAGGAGTACTTAAAACCTTTCTCAAAACATTTCAAAATGAAACTTGTCAATAGACAGTCAGGTCTTTTCAAAATCATTAAAACTCTTTAATTGAAACCCCCAAGTCAAATTCAAAGGCATAAACCCTTTTCACATTCAAATAGCTTTAAAACACAAGTTTCATCTAAATAACTTTCTCCTAAAAGAGATACAATGCCTTTCTTAATAAGCAAGACTAAATCACAATTTCCTCTTTAATAATTCATTTCAAAAGTATGAATCATCCTTTTCTTGATAATTCAAATAAAATAGTAGAAGTCTTTAACTCATCATTTTTCCAGACAACATTCAATAAAGACTCAGATTTTATAGAAATTTCGGCAGCACCTCCCCTAAAACTTGGACTTTTGCCACCTGGTTCGGGTCCCAACTAAACTGTTTCTCATTCCTTTTCAACAGTTCAAAACCAGAAATCAATTCAAAAGCAAGCTAAATCCAACAGTCGCCTCAGTGGCATATATCAAGGAAACCATTTCAGAAATCAACTCAATATCAACCGATTTAACTCATTTCTAAAGCTTTAAAGAATTGGTTCAGCAATAAATCATTTATCAAAACCAAATCAGTTAAAGCAACCCAGGATGAATTTCAAGAGTATTCTATCTTTCACATCATCAAAATAATTGACTCAATTCAAACCAATCCTCGACGGATTAAACTCATTTCAAATATTTAAAGAATCAACTTCAAACATTACATTTCATAAGCCACACAACAATTCAGCCAAACCAACATCCATAGTCATTCGAGTCAATCAAATAATACATAAGGCAGATACAATCACCAAATACACAATATCTCACATCAGTACCCATATGTAATAATTCCAATAATAAGCTCTAGTTTTCGGAAAGCGCCCCTACCTCAAAACACAATCCCATAATCCAAACGTCTCATAGAGTCCTTTTCGCCTCATCCCGAACTGACGGCAACCAAAACCTCGGCTCTCAGTCACGTTCGCAATGACCATAGCAACACTAACCGCAACATACAATAATCAGGACTCGACCCCACGTTATCAAAACTCATATTCATTAACCGAACACAATAGAATACTAACGCGAGGCTTTTCAAAAAATAATCTCTTACCAGAATAACAACACGAAACAGTTGCGATTTCGAACCGGCCCCGACAACAGCTCTGGCAGCGGCCAGAAGCTTCGGTGGATCAACTATAACAAAACTGCGCAGCATCAAAACCTTCTCAAGATCCAAAATGACCAAAACCGCAAATTAAAACCCTTACTGGCAGAGTTCTTCGGCGACTGAGCTGCATTCTCCGGCGGCAGAGATGTCGAGCAGTTCGAATGGCTAGCAACAGTGGCGGTGCTAACCCAGCACCAACATCCACCACCGTCACCACTTCCCCCTCCGGTCAAATCCAACGGCCGTAAAAGGATCAGTCCCAACTCGCGACGCCATTTCCTCCTCCATTCATGCTTGACGGCGGCAGATCTAGTGGAAAAGGGACCCTCGGCGCGGCAGAACGGCGGCGGTCAGTGGCGCGTCGACGGCGACTGGACGCAGCCCCTCCAGCTCGCATCTCCTTCTTTCCAAGCGTCGCCAAGTCTCGGCCTTCTTCCTCCTTCGAGTTCGGCGGAAATGGACCCGCGGCGGCACTGTGCTTCCTCCACGATTGCGGGCCTGATGGTGGCACAGCAGTGAGGATGACGGAGCTGGCGGCGAGTCCCTCTCTGCGCGACGCTGACAGTGCAGCTTCTCCCTTCCTCAAAGCTCGTCTCGATCTCCCTCTTACTCAGGCTAGATCGGTGGCTTCATGGTGGCGATGACAAGGAGGCTTGCGACGGTGACAGGCGGTGACAGACCATGACAGGGACGAGCTTCACGGCAGCCGGGCGAGCAAGACTGGTGATGGCGCGGCGGCGCGACACGATGGGCTTCCCGCCTCCCCTCATCAGCCGCGACTCAGCCTCTCACTCTCTGCTCTATTTCCGTTGGAGGGGTTTGTGTTGCTACGCTAAGGGAAGGAAGGAGGGTTGGGGTGTGGCTGCTAAGGGCTAGGGAGATTAGGGTTTCATTTCCAAAAGTTAGGGTTAGGGGCATTTTAGTAATTTCAAATGAAATTGGGAAAAATATAGTAATTGAAACCCAAATTAAATCCAACACTAATTGTATGTAGAAAATACTATTTGCTCATCAATTTCATAAATTATTTTCAATAAAATGTCCCAACCAAATAATTAGAAATAATATACTCAATTTCTTCATTTTCCAAAATAGCAGTATTGATATTTAAAATATTAATTATTTAATCCAAATGATATAGAAATCCTTATTATTTCGCAACTACCAACTTTATTATTTGAATATAGAAAATAATCCAATAGTTGTAAAATTGGATAATAAATCATAACTCGTCTCAAATTCAATAAATCATAACTTGCCTTAATTATCTTTAATAAAATGATTTCGGAAATTAAGGCTATAAATAACTATATGATTTGAGACTTGATCATAATAAGACTTTTCAAAAGTTCTGGGTCTTACATCCTACCCACCTTATAAAAATTTTTGCCCTCGAAAATTGATACAAAATGAAAGAAATTCCATAACAGTTCACCCTTGAACACATTTAAAGAAGAAGCAAAAATATCTCAAAATATAATCATATATACGATTTTCAAATACTTTGATTATCATAAGCATAAGGATGCAAAGGTAGGAGTGTAACTGCCAGGCAAACGTTACAAGATAGGCTCAATGCAAAAGATAACATGGGTCAATCATGTGATAGTAGGGTAAGGCATCAAAGGCTAGAAAACAGGATGGAGTTAAAACGATGTGCTCAATATCCGCACACTAATCTTATATCAACCTCAAGATTTCAACTTTCCAACTCCATCAACCACTTTACAATTCCATACTCGATCAGAAGTCTGACAATCACAAACCTGTTCGCAAGGAACAAAACGCCCACAACTCATACGTTGCACACCTACCGCTTCAACTTCCGTATACACATATCACGTCTCAAAGAACTAACGCATCGTGTTACTACGTCTACAAGTCGCACGTGATATCAAAACAATTCTTGAGTCTACTCAGAAGGATACAAGATTTAAAAAGGAGAGTCAAATGTCAAGGATAATACTCATAGATTTGAGAGAATGTATCCAATCCCCGGATAGACAAAGATGTCCAAGAAAAGGAGTTTGCTAGAAATAAATCGATTGAAATCTCCAAAGAAAACACTTGGATCCAAGAAATCCAATAGGACCAATCAGAAGAGAACCAGTGCCTTAGTTTGAAACAAATTCAATTTGAGTCGAAGAAATAGGAGGTTTACAAAAAGGAATATCAAACCCAAGACAAAGCTCACAAAACTCAAGAGCACGATTAAAAGTACTTCCAAATACATTGTTCATAAAGGAACCGAAACTTGCGGAAAAACCACTTCGCAATCTAAAAGAAAGGTTAATTAACAACATCCTTCAAGAGAGTAACAAAAGCATAATCGTGGCTTTGCTTTAATGCAAGTTCATGTTGAAATAGATTTTGTCGAGTTCTAAAAACAAGGTGCACACGGGTTTGGCTAAAGGCTAAAATATTTCTTCAAATATTTTAGAAAGATAATTAGATGTACAACTTAACCAAAAGCAGTTCATAAAACTCGGGAGAGGAATCAAAGGCTTGTTCAAAAATTCTCAAAGTTCATATTCAAACAAGCGTGTATAACATTCGTAGCAAGGATGAAAGAGAAAATTAAACTCCTTTTAGAAAAGAAACTCCAAGGTAAAAATTTGCACACAATCTGGTAAGGAAATAAGTGGTGTGTTACAAACAAACCGGTTTCCACTAAACAAGGAAGCTTTCCAAAACTTCATTTAAAATGGCGCATGCCAACTTTAAATTAATTTCGTCAAAATTGGACAATGGTTTTAATCTCAATCAAACAATAGAAAATAAATCCCATTTAATATTTCGTCAAAGAGAATTCGAGACTTCTTTAAAAGGTTCAAAACAAGACTCCAAAAGCGTTCTTGAAATCACCATCTCGGAAGAACATTCAAGAAGTTTAAGATGCACTAAAAAGGAGTCAAGCATTGCAAGAAAGGATCTTAATTTAAAGTAGTTCAAACAAGATCCACTAGACATGAAACATTAAACAAGTTTTAAATTGATCCAAAAGAATACAAAAGTCATAGAAAAAGACAACTCAATCATTTGTAATTTCTCAATGATAAATTTTTGACTAAAACTCTTGTAGAGATAATGAGGGAATAAACAATGCACAAATTTTTGAAACGAATCAAAATGACTCACATAAGGATGAGATTCACAAGAGAGGACAAACCAAGATCAATGGTAATTTCACAAGATGTAAAAGATTAGTTAAAAACAGAATCACGTGTGACATTCATAGAGGTGAAAAGCTTAAGAAGGAACCAGTCCGTTCATAAGAAGAAAGCTATGAATCCAACATTTTTAAAAGAACAACAATGGCATAAACTATGTAGTATGCTAAACCAAACTCAATTCAAAATAAGTTAAGTAAAGCTTATCAAACGAAACTCAATCGGAATAAAAGTGAAAAATCCTTTCTTTCCAGTATTTCGGAAAATATCCAAATACACAATCAAATAAAGATGTCCATTGGAACTATAGTAAAATTACTAGAAGGTCAAAATTTACTTTAAAAATAAGTACAATTGCGTAAACCAATAAAAGTACAGGCAAGGTATTAGAAAGAAATAGTTGTTAAACTGTATAAATAATTTCAAAGTCTCATATATAGAAAAGTATATATCTAATCAACAGTAATTTATAAAATCTCAAAATTGGCTGTGATCACTGTCAAGTAAGAGAAAAACTGAATCAACAATTTCTCTAAGAATGAACACGGAATCCGGAGTTAAAAGTCACAGCACATTAAGACAAGTTCAAGGCTACATCAAGGAACACGTGAATCAAGAAGAACTCAAACAGAGGAAGATAGATGCAACAAGGATTCCAAACAAGCCTATGCAATTAAGATCAAACGAGAATGCACATGAATAGAGGAATAAAGTTGAAAAATCAAACTACTTTTCAAAAGGATTAACAACCAAGAACTTCAAGTTAGGATACGAAAGAACAGATCGACTCGAACAGAATTCAAGACACATAACTGAATAGCCTCGAGAAATAGTTTCTAGCGTTCCCAAAACCCGTGATTCGCTTTACTCAAAACTCGTATAACATCTATGATAACCCATCAGTGCCTTCATATACATAATCCACTAGTATTAAGCCGGCCAAACTTAATATCAGGAATTATGCAATGCAAGACTAACAGCGTTACTCAATAGACCGTCATGTGCATAAAGCTCTAATTCTCATCTTTCGACAAGACCTAATACATGACAAACGCTCAGAGTATGCAACTGAAGCATAGTCAGTCCATTCCTCAGGCTCTACAGGAAGAACTGCTCTGATACTATAATGTAACACCCTAACTACCAAAGCTCACGCTTCCGGCTGCGCGCTTTTGATAGCTCGGACATTACGACGACTTTTACATTATTTAATACTAAAATATGAGCCTGTTTAAAACTTTAAACCATAATATCGCTTCCAAAAATTCTTTCGTTCGATAACGTACATCCATAAATACCATACAACGTACAAAAACTCATAAAGAGTACATCCATATATATATATACATATATATAAATAATACTACAAACATAATCCAATACAATTCCTATCCCTCTTACAGATTATATCAAGATAAAGGTGAGGGTACAATAAACCATAACTAAAATAATACAGAGCATTACAACAACAATTAAATAAGCTCTTCGTAACTTCTGCGCCCATACCCTGAAAGGGGAAAAATGTAGGGGGGTCAGAACATCATCCTCGAAAGGGTTCTCAGTAGAGGGTTTTTAGGAATTACTGTAATAGGATACGTGAAGATAAACCGTACCAGTGATTCATAACCGTCTTATGCCTCTTTTCAAAAACAACGGTTTACAATGAAAGTTAAGTAGGAAATCTTTTCGGAAAGAAGAACCGTTCAATTCTCAAAAACTCAAAATCCTTTCAAAACGATTTATCTATGCGAAACCAAAATAGCCTTTCATAATTTATTCCAAACCAGAAACACAAAACCGAAATCGACCATCAGTTCATCTCTTTCCAACCACAGCCCTAGGCCCGAACAACCCAACCAACAACCAATCACCAGAATCTAACAGAGTCCCAGATGCAAACACAGATAGGAAGTTCAAGCACAAACAAACAGTTATTTCAAGTAGAACAGTTAGCAATTAATCACATAGGCAAACCAAGCATAATATGCACACCCAACCAATGTCACACAAGTGCATATGATGCATGCTTGTCCTTAGTGGCTGATGATATCATCTGTCGGTTATCAAGCCAACCCGACGTGTCCGGTAGCTAACCCGGGCACAGTCTCTCTGTTGCGCATTAATATCATTAGAGGGAATATGTGCCCTGTCACCATTAGAGGGTATCTGTTCCCTGTCGCCATTAGAGGGTGTCTACGCCCTGTCGCCATTAGAGGGTATCGGTGCCCTGTCACCCTTACAACCAGAGAGTAAACACAAGCATACTCGCATACAACATTCATCTCAGCCATCCGGCTTAAATTCACAATTCATTCAATTGCATACATGCATTTATACTCAACCATGGATCACCATCCATCTCAGCCATCCGGCTCACGGTTCAATTCCGAACTAGCCAATTTATCAATAAATACAGCCCTTCGGCTTAATTTCATAATTCATAATCAGCCATACAGCCCACAACTCATTCGACAATCAGGCATAGTTCAATAGCATACACAGCCATTCCGGCTCATAACAAAATAGCACTTCCACCATTCAACATCATCAAATTCATACATCGGCATTTAAGCCATAAATCACTTTTCTCAATTCATTCAATTTGAAATCGAGTTTCAACTCTTTTCAGCCTTGGCTTTAAAGATCTCATTTCTCAAATTATCTCAGGCTCATAAGCCACTTTTACTCAAAGTAAGTTCCCTTTTTAAAATAAAGCCGCTCTCGGCATCCTCTTTCCAAGACTTCCAAAACCATGGAAAGTTAAAGATTCAATTTGGGAACAATCAAAATCGCCCATTCCACAATGGGGATTTTATAACAAAGTTTCTCGGCAGAGTCCCAAGTCTTTAGGGGAGAATAACATAACTCACTTCACCAAATTCATTTAAAATCATTAAAACATTGGCTTTCCGATTTGAGTAGGAAAATAGGATCTAAGCCAAACCGAGTCACGTAATCATTTACTTCTTTCAAAGCCGTTTCCTTTACTTAAGCAAAACCAACTTCAATCCCCATGATAAATTCTAGAACGTTTCAACTGTTCAAGGTTTGTTTTAGTCTTGCAAGAATTCAGAATTCAAGGAGTACTTAAAACCTTTCTCAAAACATTTCAAAATGAAACTTGTCAATAGACAGTCAGGTCTTTTCAAAATCATTAAAACTCTTTAATTGAAACCCCCAAGTCAAATTCAAAGGCATAAACCCTTTTCACATTCAAATAGCTTTAAAACACAAGTTTCATCTAAATAACTTTCTCCCGAAAGAGATACAATGCCTTTCTTAATAAGCAAGACTAACTCACAATTTCCTCTTTAATAATTCATTTCAAAAGTATGAATCATCCTTTTCTTGATAATTCAAATAAAATAGTAGAAGTCTTTAACTCATCATTTTTCCAGACAACATTCAATAAAGACTCGGATTTTATAGAAATTTCGGCAGCACCTCCCCTAAAACTTGGACTTTTGCCACCTGGTTCGGGTCCCAACTAAACCGTTTCTCATTCCTTTTCAACAGTTCAAAACCAGAAATCAATTCAAAAGCAAGCTAAATCCAACAGTCGCCTCAGTGGCATATCTCAAGGAAACCATTTCAGAAATCAACTCCATATCAACCGATTTAACTCATTTCTAAAGCTTTAAAGAATTGGTTCAGCAATAAATCATTTATCAAAACCAAATCAGTTAAAGCAACCCAGGATAAATTTCAAGAGTATTCTATCTTTCACATCATCAAAATAATTGACTCAATTCAAACCAATCCTCGACGGATTAAACTCATTTCAAATCTTTAAAGAATCAACTTCAAACATTACATTTCATAAGCCACACAACAATTCAGCCAAACCAACATCCATAGTCATTCGAGTCAATCAAATAATACATAAGGCAGATACAATCACCAAATACACAATATCTCGCATCAGTACCCATATGTAATAATTCCAATAATAAGCTCTAGTTTTCGGAAAGCGCCCCTACCTCAAAACACAATCCCATAATCCAAACATCTCATAGAGTCCTTTTCGCCTCATCCCGAACTGACGGCAACCAAAACCTCGGCTCCCAGTCACGTTCGCAATGACCATAGCAACACTAATCGCAACATACAATAATCAGGACTCGACCCCACGTTATCAAAACTCATATTCATTAACCGAACACAACAGAATACTAACGCGAGGCTTTTCGAAACATAATCTCTTACCAGAATAACAACACGAAACAGTTGCGATTTCGAACCGGCCCCGACAACAGCTCCGGCAGCGGCCAGAAGCTTCGGTGGATCAACTATAACAAAACTGCGCAGCATCAAAACCTTCTCAAGATCCAAAATGACCAAAACCGCAAATTAAAACCCTTACCGGCAGAGTTCTCCGGCGACTGAGCTGCATTCTCCGGCGGCAGAGACGTGGAGCAGTTCGAACGGCCAGCAACAGTGGCGGTGCTAACCCAGCACCAACATCCACCACCGTCACCACTTCCCCCTCCGGTCAAATCGAATGGCCGTAAAAGGATCAGTCCCAACTCGCAACGCCATTTCCTCTTCCATTCATGTTTGACGGCGGCAGATCTAGTGGAAAAGGGACCCTCAGCGCGGCAGAACGGCGGCGGTCAGTGGCGCGTCGACGGCGACTGGACGCAGCTCCTCTAGCTCGCATCTCCTTCTTTCCAAGCGTCGCCGAGTCTCGGCCTTCCTCCTCCTTCGAGTTCGGCGGAAATGGACCCGCGGCGGCGCTGTGCTTCCTCCACGATTGCGGGCCCGATGGTGGCACAGCAGTGAGGACGATGGAGCTGGCGGCGAGTCCCTCTCTGCGCGACGCTGATAGTGCAGCTTCTCCCTTCCTCAAAGCTCGTCTCGATCTCCCTCTTACTCAGGCTAGATCGGTGGCTTCATGGTGGCGATGACAAAGAGGCTCGCGACGGTGACAGGCGGTGACAGACCATGATAGGGACGAGCTTCACGGTAGCCGGGCGAGCAAGACTGGTGACGGCGAGGCGGCGCGACACGATGGGCTTCCCGCCTCCCCTCATCAGCCGCGACTCAGCCTCTCACTCTCTGCTCTATTTCCGTTTGAGGGGTTTGTGTTGCTACGCTGAGGGAAGGAAGGAGGGTTGGGGTGTGGCTGCTAAGGGCTAGGGAGATTAGGGTTTCATTTCCAAAAGTTAGGGTTAGGGGCATTTTAGTAATTTCAAATGAAATTGGGGAAAATATAGTAATTGAAACCCAAATTAAATCCAACACTAATTGTATGTAGAAAATACTATTTGCTCATTAATTTCATAAATTATTTTCAATAAAATGTCCCAACCAAATAATTAGAAATAATATACTCAATTTCTTCATTTTCCAAAATAGCAGTATTGATATTTAAAATATTAATTATTTAATTCAAATCATATAGAAATTCTTATTATTTCGCAACTACCAACTTTATAATTTAAATATAGAAAATAATCTAATAGTTGTAAAATTGGATAATAAATCATAACTCGTCTCAAATTCAATAAATCACAACTTGCCTTAATTATCTTTAATAAAATGATTTCGGAAATTAAGGCTATAAATAACTATATGATTTGAGACTTGATCATAATAAGACTTTTCAAAAGTTCTGGGTCTTACATGGCACCCAATTCATAGACCCGGGCTTCAGAAAATTAGTAGCCGACTTAAACATAAAACACCAGTTCACCTCCGTTGAACATCCCAAGCCAATGGACAAGCCGAAGCGGCCAACAAAGTCATATTGGCTGGGCTGAAACGGAGACTGCAAGATGCAAAGGGAGCCTGGGCCGAAGAACTTCCACAAGTGCTTTGGGCATATCGAACAACGCCACATTCCACCACAAACGAATCACCATTTCGACTAGCATACGGAGTGGAGGCAATGATCCCAGTAGAGGTCGAGAAAAGGTCGCCTAGAGTGGTTCATTACAATGAGGAAGCCAACTCCCAACTTCAAAGGGAAGAGCTCTACCTACTTCCTGAAATCCAAGAAAAAGCTCGGATCAGGGAAGAAGCACTAAAACGTCGAATGGCTTCCAGATATAATCAAAAGGTAGTGCTAAGAGGTTTTGCTGAGAATGATCTCATCCTAATCCGAAATGATATTGGAACAACTCGACCCGGAGAAGGAAAGCTGGTAGCAAACTGGAAAGGACCCTACCGAGTCATAGAAGTACTTGGGAAGGGCTACTACAGACTGTCCGAACTCGAGGGACGAGAGCTTCCCAGATCATGGCATGCCTGCAACCTAAGAAGGTACTATAGCTAGAAAAAGTAAAAGATCTCATCATAGGATGCACTCTTTTTCCTGAAAAGGTTTTTTAATGAGGCACCAAGTTGAGATTCAAAAATTATCCGACTTAAAGGGATAAAAAACTCCCACATGTATATATTTTCATTTTATTTTAAATAAAGCATATTTTAGATATTCTACAAATTCTCAAGACGCATTAATCTGAAGCATTCATCGTCCGATTATAAAGCAACAGATCGGCAGAAAAGTGAAAAACAGATTCACTGCACGATCACGATAAAGACCAATAGAGATGAAAATGCGATTCATCTAAAGGTCGACCAAACAAAGATAGAAACCACCTTCTACAAATCGAAAAAGATGAACACAGAATAATGCAAGAAGTTATCGAAAGTGATCCGGAAAAAGAACCTGACGAGGTCTTATGGATTGCTAAATAATAACTTAAAGACTGGCCGACGTTAAAAAGTCAGACCAAGTCAACCCAAGTTATCAACAAATCCCTGGAAAGAGGTCTGGCCAACCCTATAAAAGAGGAATTGCTATAACTTAGAAGAGATCGACATGACGAAGTCGGTCTCCTACGAAAAACAAGTTATAAAAGTAATCCCTGAAAGAGACCTGACAAAGGTCCAAGAAAGAGGATTACTAAATAACTTAGAAGAGATCGACATAAAGAAGTCGGTCTCCTACAACGGACAAGTTATAAAAGTAATCCCTAAAAGAGACCTGACAAAGGTCCAAGAAAGAGGATTACAAAAATAACTTAGAAGAGATCGACATAAAGAAGTCGGTCTCCTACAAACGAACAAGTTATAAAAGTAATCCCTGAAAGAGACCTGACAAAGGTCCAAGAAAGAGGATTACAAAAATAACTTAGAAGAGATCGACATAAAGAAGTCGGTCTCCTACAAACAAATAAGTTATAAAAGTAATCCCTGAAAGAGACCTGACAAAGGTCCAAGAAAAAGGATTACAAAAATAACTTAGAAGAGATCGACACAAAGAAGTCGGTCTCCTACAATGAACAAGTTATAAAAGTAATCCCTGAGAGAGACCTGACAAAGGTCCAAGAAAGAGGATTACAAAATAACTTATAAGAAATCGACATAAAGAAGTCGGTCTCCTACAACAAACAAGTTATAAAAGTAGTCCCTGAAAGAGACCTGACAAAGGTCCAAAAAAGTGGACTACAAAAATAACTGGAAAGAGGACCAACGTAAAGAAATCGGTTATGGACGGCCAGAAATAAATACAAGAGCCAGAAAACTGAAATACAAGTTGGATCCACACATCCACAACCTCAAAAGATCCAAGCTACAAGCAATAGGTACAAAGCAATCCAAAGAGGCCGAGCAGCAAGGCTTCAGCATTCTCAAAAACCCAAAAAGGTGGCAAGACAAGTGCAAACAAGCATGATATGAAATACAATATTATAAACAATCTTCAGGATCAGGCCCAAAGCTTGAAAGCTACTTGTTGTTTTTTCAAAATGAAAAGTTGCTAAACAAGCAACCGGAAGGAGTATCAACAGTCAGCAAAATATTCAAATTACAAAATAAAGAGTTTAAAAGCCCACAAGTCGGGCCATCTACACAAACACCCAAGAAAAATCAGCTAAGATTGGGAGCCTTCCCGACAGCATCAGTACGGGGAGAAGGAGGGCGAGTCTGAATAGGCACAGCATCCACGGTACCATCATCCCGGTTCAAGATCTGACAGTCCGGATCAGAAACGGAATGACCGACCTCACCTGGAGGAACAATAGAAGTTGACACTTTGACAGAAGGCATAGGGGGAGGCTCGATATCGTCATCATCCTGGTCATCAGGGACAATCTTACCATCCCTCACAACATTATCTAGGCTAAAAAGAGTAAGGTCGGCCTCGGGAGCAATAATTCGAACCTGCTCCTTCAGGTTCTCGTAAGCAGCATTCACACTGCCAACAAGATAACCCTTAAGCTCAGAATAATCAGCTCGGACATTCTCCAACTCCCCCTTCAAACGCATTCCCTCCCGATATGACGTAATGTAGCTGTCTTTATGCCTCAACACCGTGTCCTCGGCCAATCGCACAGAAGTCGCCAGAGCAAGGGAACTCGCCTTCTCATTCTCCAGATCCTTCTCCAGTTTGGCCACCTTCACCTCAAGCTCCTCTTTCAAGCCCTTCATCCGATCGAATTCCTGTTTTGTCTCCTCCATGAAGGCTTTGATCCGTTCGGTACAAGGCAGCTCCCATATGTTATATTTTTACACTACTCTGAGTTATAAAGTTCAAATGACGAAGGAGTGATACATCATCCATAGGGAGGACACCGTATGGACCGATCTGCTGATCTACGAACTCGACCGCGTCAAAATCAGAGGCATCAAGGTTGAAAGGCTCAATTGTTTTTTATTTCTTGTTGGGATGAGCACCAGAAGTAGCAGCGGAAGACTGTGGAGGCTCGGCCAGGCGAACCCGAGGAGTGGGAATTACCCTCCTCAGGCTGGGAGAACTCGGCACGGGCGGCTTCACCGGAACTTGAGAAGATCCTTCTCCCGCCACCTTGGCCGAGATATTTTAAGCAGCTGCAGCCTTCTTTACTTTCTTGTAGGCCTTCATGGAATTGTTGTTTTTCGACATCTCTGAAAATACAGAATCGTCCACAGTAATGGGTTACAATCACAAAAAGAAGAAGCAAAACTAAAAAGCAAGTATAGAAACAAGTCAGACAGTACCCAAAGCAGTTCGAATCAAAGATGGATCACTCAAAAATCTTTTCGTATCAAGATGGGGTGGTTGCCCCCATAAATCTTCAAGAACAATTACAAAAGCCCACTCAACCTCGTCAAGCATCTCCCATGTATAGCGAGACACTCTCACATTCTTTTGCCATTCTAGAGGAAAGGCAGGCTCATCATTTTCATCAAGAAAAAAAGGGCGGGCCCCCTCAACAGCACGGACTCGGAAGAAATAATTCTTAAAATTTTTAAAAGACTCATCATACATGGCAAAAACTTTATGCCCCTGGGCCGACCTGAAAGAAACCCAAGAAGCTTTCTTTTTGGAAGACACTCCAGGCTTGGCAGAAACAAAAAGATAGAGGAAAAGAGTCTGAGAAGGTGTTATGCCTAACTCTTGGCAAAGCAGCTAAAAAATCTTGATAAAACCCCAGGAATTCGGATGAAGCTGGGATGGGGCAATGTTACACGACCACAACAAATCGGTCTCGAAAGCAGTAAAAGGGAAAGTAATGTCTAACTGACTGAAGAAATATTTATAGGCATAGAAAAAGAGACACTCCCCCTCGACAGAAGTAGGAAAACAAACCCTCTCGTCAGAATCGGGCGACACAAGCTCATAATCTCTCTCTCGGGCACCACCACCACAAACCCTATGATGTTTCCTCAGCTCCACACAAAACTCAGCATCCACAATAGAGACACACATTAAGACAAGGGAGTCCAGCCTATCGGACATCTCCTCGGGAACTTTAGAAGACATCTCTACAATATTATTGCGAGAAGACATGAGGCCAACTAATCCTACAATAAGAAAAGAAGATTGGATTACTAAAAAACATCTCGGACGAGGGACAAAACAACTCGACTAATATGATACAGAAGAACAAACAGAAAAGGAAAACCCCAAGACTCAAACCAAAGCCCTGGGGCATCCTTTGGAGGCAGTAACAAAGCAAGATTTCAGGAAAAATCTACAGCTCACGTCCCGACATTTCTCAAAACAAGAAAAGAAGATCTCAAATAACAAAACATTTTGAAAAAGGAAAACACGAAGTCATCAAAAGCCACTATCTTTCTACAGTCTATCAGCAAAAGAGCATCGCCAATATCAAACATGCTAAGCGGAAACTGTCAAAGATGCAACCTTTTTGTGATTCAAACAAAATCATCATTCCAAAGCTTCAAAATCAAAAGCACAAACAGAAACGGAACAACATGCAAGCATCAAACAAGAGGAAAAGCGAAAAGATTCACGCGAAAGGCAAAGAAACTCCCAGAACACACATTACAACAGCAATCAGGCACAGCAAAAGCAGAAAGATCCAAACTTTCTCCAAACAAAATCAAAACTTTCTCAAAATCAGACAGAAAAAAGTGACATGGAAAAGAGAAAGGAAGAAAAACCAACCTGAGCGAAAAAGCCTCGAAGGAGATTGAAGACGGAGAGATGGAATCACCCAGAAAAACTGCCAAATGATGCCGTAACTCAAGAAATACAAAAGGCAAAAACAGAAAAGCGAGAGAGTAAAAGAGAAGTTACAAAGAAAAATGAAGAAGAAAAACCGTTTTTTGTGAGCAAATTTCAAAATAAAAGCCAAGGGAACGGGGCAATTAAAACCAATTAATGAAGGTATTAAACCCTCGCACGTTCCCAAGAACAGAACGCTACTATAAAAGTGCGTGCTTTCAGAGGAAAACGTTCCACATTAAAAAATTCTACAAAAAGAAAGAAGTCGACAAATGCTCGAGTTCGGCTTGACCAGAGAAGGACCGAAGTCTAAGACTCGACCTCAAAAAGAAAGACCAAGCTCGAGCTGGGGCACTGTTCACACCCTGGGCCGAGCTATCCGACCCGAGATGTTCAGTGACAAAGCGACCGACCTCTTCAGGTCAGGCTATCCGACCTCTTCTCAAAGAGGTCGGCCAAATCGACAGGAAAGCCCAATAAAGGGCCCAAATAGAGAAACACGACCCAAATCCAAAGGCTGTCCAAGCCTTTAGAGATAAGGGCGGTTCCCTTGAAGATAAGCTGACCTCAACTCAAAGATAAAGATAAGATAAGATAACTAACTTATCTTATCTAGAAAGGTCACTCTACAACCACTACAAATACACTGGAGCACCCAGGTATAACTCATACTCTGATTCTACTAAAAACCTGTTTAATACCCATGTTAACTTAAACATCGGAGTCTCTTGCAGGTACCCCCACCCTCTGGTGACCAAGGATCAGAAGTGCAGCCAGTCCAACAAGTCAGACACAACAGCTCCGGCCGCCAGCAGCCAGCCGGACACGTCATCTCCGACCAGTACAGAAGATCTCATCCGAGATCGGCCTACAGTTTCAGGTAACCCTCGGAACAACTTCTCAAAAACCTTAACGTTATAAATGTAAACAATAATAAAGGTCCCAACAAATAGGGTTAGTAGAAATAACTTCAAGCCTACATAAGGAAGCCGACATACAAGTTGGATCCAAGCAACTACAACCTCAGAAGAATCAAGCCACAAGAATGAAGGCAATCTAAAGAGGTCAACAAAGCTCTAACACTCCGAAAAGCCTAAAAAGATACCAAGGCAGATACAAACAGACATGATATGAAAAACATAAAGTTATAATAATAACAAGCTCAAAAGGCTGCCAAAATCAGCCCCAAAAACTTGGAAACTATTTTGTTTTTCAAAATAAAGTTGCTAATCAAGCAACCAAAAGAGTGTCAACAGTCAGCAAACATCATAAAGAGTTTAAAAGCCCACAAACCGGGCTATCTACACAAACATCTAGAAAACTATTTGTCCGAAGGCTTCTCGGCAACATCAACACGGGGTGAAGGAGGGCGAGTCCAAAGAGGCACTGCATCCACTGTCCTGTCATCCCTATTCAAGATTTAGCAATCAGGATTTGATTCAGGATGAATGACCTCAGAGGAAGGAGCTGAAGAAGTCGACATAACAGAAGCTTTTGCCACAGGCACAGAGGGAGGCTCAACATCGTCATCATCAGGGTCGTCAGGGACAATTTGGCCATCCTTTACAACATTATCCAGACTGAATAGGGCAAGGTCGACCTCGGGAGCAAGAACCCAAACCTGCTCCTTCAGGTTCTCATAAGCAGTATTTACGCTGCCCACAAGGTGACCCTGGAGCTCGGCATAATCAACCAGGGCAGACTCCAACTCCTCCCTAAGACGCATCACTTCCCTGTAGGTCGTGACATAGCTGTCCTTGTGCCTAAATGCCATATCTTCAGCCAACCTCACAGAAGCCGCCAAGGCAACAGAACTAGCCTTTTCTACCTCCAATTCCTTCCCCAACTTGGTCACCTTCGCTTGGAGTTCCTCCTTCAAACCCTTCATCCGGTCGAACTCCTATTTAGCCTCCTCCATGAAGGCTTTGGTGGCATGAAGAGAAAGATCTTAGGCAGTTCGGTACAGGGCAGCTCCCATATGCGCTATCTTAAATGACAAAGGAGAGATACATCATCCATAGGGAGGGCACCATAAGGACCGATATGCTGGTCGACAAAGTCAACAGCGTCGAAATCAGGCGCATCCAGATTGAAGGGCTCGACAGTTCGGGGTCTTTTGAAAGGAGGAACGACAGGAGGGTAAGAAATGGCGGCAGAAGACTGTGGAAGATCAAGTACACGGACTCGAGGAGTAGGGATCATTCTCCTCGGTCCAGGCGAACTCGGCACATATGGCTTCGGCGGAACCTAAGAGGACCCTTCCCCATCCGTTCTGGTCGAGATGTTCTGGGCTGCAGTAGCCTTTCTCGCTTTCTTGAAAGCTGGTGCACGAATTGTGAATCACACTTTTCACAACTCGTACCACTAACCAGCAAGTGCACTGGGTCGTCCAAGTAATACCTTACGTGAGTAAGGGTCGAATCCCACAGAGATTGTTGGTTTGAAGCAATCTATGGTTATCTTGCAATTCTTAGTCAGGAAGTCAATTATATTTATCAGTTGAATTGGGAATAAAGAAGAGAGCATGAGTTAAAGGTTACTTGTTATGCAGTAATGGAGAATATGTTGGAGTTTTGGAGATGCTTTGTCTTCTAAATCTCTGCTTTCCTCTGTCTTCTGATTCATGCACGCACGTCCTTCTATGGCAAACTGTGTGTTGGTGGACCACCGTTGTCAATGGCTACCATTCATCCTTTCAGTGAAAAGGGTCCAGGTGTGCTGTCACCGCACGGCTAATCATCTGCAGGTTCTCAATCGTACCGGAATAGGAGTTACTATCCTTTTGCGTCTGTCACTACGCCCAGCACTCGCGAGTTTGAAGTTCGTCATAGTCATCCAATCCCAGAATCCTACTCGGAATACCACAGACAAGGTTTAGACTTTCCGGATTCTCATGAATGCCGCCATCAATCTAGCTTATACCATGGAGATTCTAATTAAGGAATCTAAGAGATATTCATTCAATCTTATGTAGAACGGAGGTGATTGTCAGACACACGTTCATGGATTGAGGAAGGTGATGAGTGTCACTGATCATCACCTTCTCCATAGTTAGGCGCGAATGGATATCTTAGATAGGAACACGCATGTTTGAATGGAAAACAGAATTACTTGCATTAATTCATCAGGACACAGCAGAGCTCCTCACCTCCAACAATGGAGTTTAGAGACTCATGCCGTCAAGGAGTACAAAATTCAGATCTAAAATGTCATGAGATACAAAATAAATCTCTAAAAGTTGTTTAAATACTAAACTAGTAACCTAGGTTTACAGAAAATGAATAGACTCTGACAGATAGTGCAGAAATCCACTTCTGGGGCCCACTTGGTGTGTGCTGGGGCTGAGACTAAAGCTTCTCACGTGCCTGGGCTGTTTTGGGCGTTCAACGCCAGGTTGTAACCTGTTTCTGGCGTTGAACTCCACTTTGTAACTTGTTTCTAGCGCTGGACGCCAGACAGCAGCATGGAACTGGCGTTGAACGCCAGTTTACATCATCTATCCTTGAGCAAAGTATGGACTATTATATATTGCTGGAAAGCCCTGGATGTCTAATTTCCAACGCAATTGGAAGCGCACCATTTAAACTCCTGTAGCTCCAGAAATTCCATTTTGAGTGCAGAGAGGTCAGAATCCAACAACATTAGCAGTCCTTTTTCAGCCTGAATCAGATTTTTGCTCAGCTCCCTCAATTTCAGCCAGAAAATACCTGAAATTACTGAAAAACACACAAACTCATAGTAAAGTCCAGAAATATGAATTTTGCCTAGAAACTAATGAGAATAAACTAAAAACTAGCTAAAATATACTAAAATCTATATGAAATTAACCCCAAAAAGCGTATAAAATATCCGCTCATCACAACACCAAACTTGAACTGTTGCTTGTCTTCAAGCAACTAGACAAATAAAATAGAAGACTAATAAGTCAAGAAGCAATAATATCTCAGAGTTTTTGAGTGAAGCTCAGATTCTAATTAGATGAGCGGGACTAGTAGCTTTTTGCTTCCGAACAGTTTTGGCATCTCATTTTATCCATTGAAGCTCAGAGTGGTTGGCATCTATAGAAACTTAGAATTTAGATAGTGTTATTGATTCTCCTATTTCAGTATGATGATTCTTGAACATAGCTACTTTATGAGTCTTGGCCGTGGCCCTAAGCATTTTGTTTTCCAGTATTACCACCGGATACATAAATGCCACAGACACATAATTGGGTGAACCCTTTTAGATTGTGACTCAGCTTTGCTAAAGTCCCCAATTAGAGGTGTCCAGGGTTCTTAAGCACACTCTTCTTTTGCTTTGGACCTTGACTTTAACCGCTCAGTCTCAAGTTTTCACTTGACACCTTCACGCCACAAGCACATGGCTTGGGACAGATTGGTTTAGCCGCTTAGGCCAGGATTTTATTCCTTTAGGCCCTCCTATCTACTGATGCTCAAAGCCTTGGGATCCTTTTTATTACCCTTGCCTTTAGGTTTTAAGGGCTATTGGCTTTTTTTTTCTGCAAGCTTTGTTCTTTGCTGCTTTTTCTTGCTTCAAGAATCATTTTTATGATTTTTCAGATTATCAATAACATGTCTCATGTTCATCATTCTTTCAAGAGCCAACATATTTAACAGTCTTAAACAACAAATTCAAAAGATATATGCACTGTTCAAGTATTCATTCAGAAGATAGAAAGCATTGCCACCACATGTTACTAATTAGAATTTTTCTTATTAAAACTCGAATTTTATTGCCTCTTATTCAAAAGATCTACTATTTTATTCATGTTTGCTGATGATGAGAAAAATAGACTATAACTTAATTGGAGATAAAATCAAAATAGACCCTAATTACTACTATATGACTCCTAAGGTAAACTCCTATAACGACAACTATCACAGAGTTAAAGCAGAAATTGGAATTTAACAACCTTTGTTCTGGGAAGTGGATGTTCCTCGGATCTGTGGGGTGCTTGGTCCTTCAAGAGATAACTTCTGGCGCTTTAATTCCCTCAAGTCACGCCCTTGCTCTTCCTGTTCTTTAATCAAATAGGAAAGAATTTGGCTTTGTTCCTTCTGTTCCTTTATTATTTGTTCCATAGCTTCTTGCATCTTGGTAACTGATGTTTCAAGATACTCCCAATATTCAGATTGAGGGATTTTTGGGAGAAATTCCTGTGTTTTCTTCTTGATGGGGTCATCCTGTGCTTGTTGTTTTTCTATTGATGCTTTGGTGATTAGTTTCTCAACTGAGATATACTCAGTTATTCCCATCCTTACTCCAGCGTCCTTGCAGAGCAGAGAAATCAAGCTTGGGTAAGCCAACCTGGCCTCTTTAGAATTTTTGTTAGAAATTTTGTAGAATTCAGTTGAAATCAGTTGATGAACTTCCACTTCTTTTCCCATCATGATGCAATGGATCATCACTGCTCTTTTAATAGTGACTTCAGAACGGTTGCTAGTGGGCAGCAGAGAATGCCCAATGAAGTCCAGCCAGCCTTTGGCTACTGGTTTGAGATCTTCTCTTTTGAGTTGATTACGAACACCCTTCGTGCTGGTGGTCCACCTGGCTCCAGGGATGCATATGTCCTCTAGAATCTTATCCAGGCTCTTGTTTATTCTCATCATTCTCCTATTGAAGGAGTCTAGATCATCTTTCAGCTGAGGTAGCTTTAAGATCTCTCTAATCTTGTCAAGGTGGGTATGAATAATCTTTCCTCTGACCATGGTTCGATAGTCATAGATATCATATCCAGATAGTCTTTGCCTGTCTGTATGCCACATATTAGTGTAGAACTCCTGGACCATATTCCTTCCCACTTTCATTTCAGGATTGGCTAGGATCTCCCAGTTCCTGATTCGGATTTGCTCCTGGATCTCCGAATATTCGTCTTCTTTCAGATCAAATCTAACTTCTGGGATCACTGATCTTAGACCCATTATTTTATAATAATGGTCTGAATGTTCTTTAGATAAGAACTTCGCTTGATTCCAAAGTGATTTTGGAACGCTCTCTTTCTTGCCTCTTGAAGTGGGTTGTTTTCCCTTAGGAGCCATGCTCTTAGTGATCACGGATAAACACACCAAACTTAGAGGTTTGCTTGTCCTCAAGCAAAGGAAAAGAAAGGAGAGGGATAGAAGGAGAGCTAGGTGCAATTGTTGATGGAAGGGGAGGGAGGCCGAACCCATATTTAAAGGGAGGGGGGTGGGTTCAAAAATTTAGATAAGATATGATAAAAAAAGATTGATTTGGAAAAGATAAGATAGAAGATATGATATAGTTTAAAATTGAAAAGATATGAAAATTTTTTGAAAAAGATAAATCTAGATTTTGAAAAAGATAATGTGGAGATTTGAAAAAGATATTAGTTGAAAAGATAGATTTGTTTTGAAAATTTGAAAAAGAGTTGGATTGAATTTGAAAAAGAGGGTTTGTGCTTATGGATTAAGATATATTTGATATTTTTAAGGTAGGGTTTTTAGAAATTAGGGATTTTAGAAATCAGGGTTCTTAACATGTTTATGCAAGAAATCATGAATTGAAGCATGAAAATTAAGATGAGAATGAAAAAAATATGAAGAAAACTGAATTTACCTCCTCCCCACCATCCTGGCGTTTGAACGCCCAAACACTGCATGTTTTGGGCGTTCAACGCCCAAATGCTGCCTCTCCTGGGCGTTCAACGCCCAGCTGCTGCTTCTTTCTGGCGTTGAACGCCAGGAAGTCCTTTGTTACTGGGCATTTTTCTGAACGCCCAGAATGCTGTAAATCTGGCGTTAAACGCCCAGAAAGAGCTTCTTTCTGGCGTTTAACGCCCAGATGGCTATCCTCACTGGCGTTCAACGCCCAGTGGATGCTTCTGTTGGGCGTTGGACGCCCAAAACAGACTTTTACTGGCGTTTTCTTGCCAGTGAGCTCTTTTTCTCTGTTTTGTGTGCAGAATCCTTCTGTAACCCTGTGAACTTATACAATTGACTCTTTACCTTAGGATCAGTGAACTTTATATAAACAAATAAAAATAAAAATAGGGCAAAATGCTTAGAGGATTGATGCCCCATGGCCGGGTTGCCTCCCAGCAAGTGCTTCTTTATTGTCTTTAGCTGGACCTTGCTGAGCTTTTAGTCTAGCTTCAGCCTTGAGCATTCTTGCTCAATATTGCCTTCAAGATAGTGCTTGATTCTCTGTCCATTGACAATGAACTTCTTATCAGAATCACTATCTTGAAGCTCCACAAAACCATATGGTGATACACTTGTAATCACGTATGGTCCCCTCCACCGGGACTTCAGTTTCCCGGAGAATAGCCTGAGCCTAGAGTTGAACAACAGAACCTTTTGTCCTGGTTCAAAGATTCTAGATGACAGCTTTCTGTCATGCCACTTTTTTTATTTTTCTTTATAAAGCTTGGCATTTTCGAAAGCAGTGAATCTGAATTCCTCTAGCTCATTTAGCTGGAGCAATCTCTTTTCTCCTGCTAATTTAGCATCAAAGTTTAGGAATCTGGTTGCCCAGTAGGCTTTATGTTCCAGTTCCACGGGTAGGTGACATGCCTTACCATACACAAGTTGGTATGGAGAGGTCCCTATAGGGGTCTTGAATGCTGTTCTGTAAGCCCACAGAGCATCATCCAAGCTTCTTGCCCAATCCTTTCTATGGGTACTTACAGTCCGTTCTAGGATTCTTTTTAGCTCTCTGTTGGAGACTTCAGCTTGTCCATTAGTCTGTGGATGATATGGAGTCGCCACCTTGTGGCGAATCCCATACTGGACCATGGCAGAGTAAAGTTGTTTGTTGCAGAAGTGAGTGCCCCCATCACTGATTAGTACTCTAGGGACACCAAACCTGCTAAAGATATGTTTCTGGAGGAACTTCAGCACTGTTTTAGTATCATTGGTGGGTGTGGCAACGGCCTCAACCCATTTTGATACATAGTCAACTGCCACCAGAATATAAGTGTTTGAGAATGATGGTGGGAAAGGTCCCATGAAGTCAATTCCCCATACGTCAAACAACTCAATCTCCAAGATTCCTTGTTGAGACATGGCGTAACCATGAGGCAGATTACCAGCTCTTTGGCAACTGTCATAGTTACGTACAAACTCTCGGGAATCTCTATAGAGTGTGGGCCAATAGAAGCCACATTGGAGGACCTTGGTGGCTGTTCGCTCACCTCCGAAATGGCCTCCATATTGAGATCCATGGCAATGCCATAGGATCCTCTGTGCTTCTTCTCTAGGAACACACCTACGGATTATTCCGTCTGCACATCTCTTAAAGAGATAGGGTTCATCCCACAAGTAGTACTTTGCATCAGTGATTAATTTTTTCTTTCGTTGCCTGTTGTACTCTTTGGGTATGAACCTTGCAGCTTTATAGTTTGCAATATCGGCAAAACATGGTGTTTCCTGAATGGCAAATAAATGCTTATCTGGAAAAGTCTCAGAGACCTCCAGAGAAGGGAGGGACGTCCCTTCTACTGGCTCTATCCGGGACAGATGATCAGCTACTTGGTTCTCTGTCCCTTTTCTGTCTCTTATTTCTATATCAAACTCTTGTAGAAGCAACACCCATCTGATGAGCCTGGGTTTTGAATCCTGCTTTGTGAGTAGATATTTAAGAGCAGCATGGTCAGTATACACAATCACTTTTGATCCTAATAAGTATGATCTGAACTTGTCAATGGCATAAACCACTGCAAGTAATTCTTTTTCTGTGGTTATGTAATTTTTCTAGGCATCATTCAAAACACGACTAGCAGAATAAATGACGTGTAGAAGCTTGTCATGCCTCTGTCCCAATACTGCACCAATGGCGTGATCACTGGCATCACACATTAGCTCAAATGGTAATGTCCAGTCTGGTGCAGAAATAACTGGTGCTGTGACCAGCTTAGCTTTCAGCGTTTCAAATGCCTGCAGACACTCTGTGTCAAACACAAATGGCGTGTCAGCAGCCAGCAGATTGCTTAGAGGTTTTGTGATTTTTGAAAAATCCTTTATAAACCTCCTATAGAATCCTGCATGCCCCAGAAAGCTTCTGATTGCCTTAACATTGGCAGGTGGTGGTAATTTTTCAATCACCTCTATTTTTGCTTGATCCATCTCTATTCCCTTGTTTGAAATTTTATGCCCAAGGACAATCCCTTCAGTCACCATGAAGTGACATTTTTCCTAGTTTAAAACCAGGTTGGCCTCTTGGCATCTTTTCAGAACTAGTTTCAGGTGCTCAAGACAGGAGCTGAATGAGTCTCCATATACTGAGAAGTCATCCATGAAGACTTCCAAAAATTTTTCCACCATATCAGAGAAAATAGAGAGCATGCATCTCTGGAAGGTTGCAGGTGCATTACACAGCCCAAATGGCATCCTTCTATAAGCAAACACTCCATATAGACATGTGAATGCTGTTTTCTCTTGATCCTGGGGATCCACTGCAATCTGGTTATAGCCTGAGTAGCCATCCAAAAAGCAGTAATAATCATGACCTGCCAGTCTTTCTAGCATCTGGTCTATGAATGGTAAAGGAAAATGATCCTTTCTGGTGGCTGTATTGAGCCTTCTGTAGTCAATACACATGCACCACCCTGTAACTGTTCTTGTAGGAACCAGTTCATTTGTTTCATTATGAAACACTGTCATGCCTCCCTTTTTTGGGACGACTTGGACAGGGCTCACCCAGGGGCTATCAGAAATAGGATAAATAATCCCAGCCTCTAGTAATTTGGTGACCTCTTTCTGCACCACTTCCTTCATAGCTGGATTTAGCCGCCTCTGTGGTTGAACCACTGGTTTAGTATTATCCTCCAATAATATTTTGTGCATGCATCTAGCTGGGCTTATGCCCTTAAGGTCACCTATGGACCACCCCAGAGCTGTCTTGTGTGTCCTTAGCACTTGAATAAGTGCTTCTTCTTCCTGTGGGTTTAAAGCAGAGCTTATAATCACTAGAAAAGTGTCACCTTCTCCCAGAAATACATATTTCAGGGATGGTGGTAATGGTTTGAGCTCGGGTTTAGGAGGTTTTTCCTCTTCCAGAGGAAATTTCAGAGGCTCTTTAATCTCCTCAGAATCCTCCAAATCAGGCTGAACATCTTTAAAGATGTCTTCCAACTCTGATTCGAGACTCTCAACCATGTTGATCTCTTCTACCAAAGAGTCAATAAGATCAACTTTCATGCAGTCTTTTGATGTGTCTGGATGCTGCATGGCTTTGACAGCATTCAACTTAAACTCATCATCATTGACTCTCAGGGTTATTTCCCCTTGTTGGACATCAATGAGGGTTCGTCCTGTTGCTAGGAAGGGTCTTCCTAGAATGAGAGTAGCACTCTTGTGCTCCTCCATTTCCAGCACTACAAAGTCAGTGGGAAAGGCGAATGGCCCAACTCTGACAATCATGTCTTCAGAGACGCCTGATGGGTATTTAATGGAGCCATCAGCAAGTTGGAGACATATCCGGGTTGGTTTAACTTCTTCAGTTAAGCCAAGCTTTCTGATAGTGGATGCAGGTATTAGGTTGATGCTTGCCCCAAGATCGCATAAAGCTGTCTTGGTGCAATTACCTCCTAATATGCATGGTATCAGAAAACTCCCAGGGTCTTTAAGCTTTTCAGGAAAGCTTTCTAGAATGACTGCACTGCATTCTTCAGTGAGGAGAACTCTTTCTGTTTCTCTCCAATCCTTTTTATGACTCAAGATCTCTTTCATGAACTTGGCATAAGAAGGTATTTGCTCAAGTGCTTCTGCAAATGGAATCTTTATTTCAAGAGTCCTGAGATAATCTGCAAAGCGAGCAAATTGCTTATCCTGCTCTTCTTTCCGGAGTTTTTGAGGATAAGGTATCTTGGCTTTATATTCCTCAACCTTAGTTGCTGTAAGTTTATTGCCTACAGAAGTGGTTGAAGAAGCCTTTTTAGAGGGGTTGTCATCAGCACTTGTGCGTGTCTGATCCCTCACTGGCAGTTGAGTGCCAGAGTTAGAAGCTGGAGTGACGTTAGACGCCAACTCCTTGTCTGTTCCTGGCGTCTGAACGCCAGATCCTGCCCATTTTGGGCGTTCAACGCCAGATCCTTGCTTGTTTCTAGCGTTGAACGCCAGTCTTGGGCATGGTCTGAGCGTTCAGCGCCAGCCTTCCACCAGATTGCTGTCATTTTAATGCCAGAATTACTTTTCCCTGGGCTCTTACTGTCCTCAGGTGAATTTTGGGTGGTTTGCTCATTCCTTGGCTCTTTGCTGCCTTGAGGTGGGGTATTTAATGTTTTCCCACTTCTTAATTGAACTGCTTGGCATTCTTCTGTTATTTGTCTTGACAGCTGCTGCTTTGTTTGCTTCAATTGTTCTTCCATATTTATATTAGCCATCCTTGTCTATTGTAGTTTATCCTTGAATTCGGCTAACTGCTTTGTTAGAAAGTCCAATTGCTGATTGAATTCAGTAGCTTGTTTTACAGGGCTGAGTTCAGCAGTCACTGTTTTAACCTCTTCTTTCATGGAAGGGTCACTACTTAGGTACAGATGCTGATTCCTGGCAACTGTATCAATGAGCTCTTGAGCCTCTTCAATTGTCTTTCTCATGTGCATAGATCCACCAGCTGAGTAATCCAGAGACATCTGAGCTCCTTCTGCAAGCCCATAATAGAAGATATCTAACTGAACCCACTCTGAAAATATTTCAGAGGGACATTTTCGTAGCATCTCTCTGTATCTCTCCCAGGCATTATAAAGAGATTCATTATCTCATTGTTTGAAGCCTTGGATGTCCAGCCTTAGCTGTGTCATCCGTTTTGGGGAAAAGTATTGATTCAGGAATTTTTCTGTCAGCTGTTTCCTTGTCCTTATGCTGGCCTTAGGTTGGTTATTTAACCACCTCTTAGCTTGATCTTTTACAGCAAACGGAAACAGTAATAGTCTGTAGACATCTTGATCTATTTCCTTTTCATGTAATGTGTCAGCAATTTGTAAGAATTGTGCCAGAAACTCTGTAGGTTCTTCCTGTGGAAGACCAGAATACTGGCAGCTTTGCTGCACCATGATAATGAGCTGAGGATTCAACTCAAAACTATTGACTCCAATGGAGGGTATGCAGATACTACTCCCATATGAAGCAGTAGAGGGGTTAGCATATAACCCCAGAGTCCTCCTGGACTGTTCATTTCCACTTAGATCCATGATGGAGAAAGGGAGATGATGTCAAATAAAAAAAATTTATTTTTATTTATTTATATATTTATTTACTTATTTAGAAAATAAATAAAGTAAAATAAAGTAAAAAAAATAGATGAATATTTTCGAAAAAATTGAGGAGAGAGAAAGTGGTTAGGAAGTTTTGAAAAAGATATGATTTGGAAAAGATTTTAAATTTTGAAAAAAAATCTGAATTTTTAGAAAATAATTTTCGAAAATTTGTTTTAGAAATAGAGAGAAAAGATATTTTTGAATTTAGTGAGGAAAGAGAAAAACAATAAAAGAGCACAAGATTTAAATTTTTTTTTTGATCTAATGCTCCTAGTTTTCGAAAATTTTGGAGGGAAAATACCAAGGAACACCAAACTTAAAAATTTTAAGATCAAGACACAAGGAAAACTCAAGAACACTTTGAAGACTCACAAGAACACAAGAACATGAAGGAAGAATACCAAACTTAAAATGTTTTAGAAAACCAAACTAAAATTTTCGAAAAACACAGAAAAATCAACAAGCAAACACCAAACTTAAAGTTTGTCACAGAATTTAATAGAAAAATTATTTTTTGAAAAGATTTTTAATAAAACTGGTGCCCAATCATCAAGAACATAAACCAACACTCTAGCCAATTGGGCAATAAATGTAACACTTGTTTTGAAGAAGGATATTTTTTTTTTGAAAAGAAAATAAAAGACTCTAACCCAAAAGACAAAAATTTCCTAATCTAAGAAACAAGATTCACCGTCAGTTGTTCAAACTCAAACAATCCCCGGCAACGGCGCCAAAAACTTGGTGCACGAATTGTGAATCACACTTTTCACAACTCGTACCACTAACCAGCAAGTGCACTGGGTCGTCCAAGTAATACCTTACGTGAGTAAGGGTCGAATCCCACGGAGATTGTTGGTTTGAAGCAATCTATGGTTATCTTGCAATTCTTAGTCAGGAAGTCAATTATATTTATCAGTTGAATTGCGAATAAACAAGAGAGCATGAGTTAAAGGTTACTTGTTATGTAGTAATGGAGAATATGTTGGAGTTTTGGAGATGCTTTGTCTTCTAAATCTCTACTTTCCTCTGTCTTCTGATTCATGCACGCACGTCCTTCTATGGCAAGCTGTGTGTTGGTGGATCACCGTTGTCAATGGCTACCATCCATCCTTCCAGTGAAAAGGGTCCAGGTGCGCTGTCACCGCACGGCTAATCATCTGCAGGTTCTCAGTCGTACTGGAATAGGAGTTACTATCCTTTTGCATCTGTCACTACGCCCAGCACTCGCGAGTTTGAAGTTCGTCACAGTCATCCAATCCCAGAATCCTACTCGGAATACCACAGACAAGGTTTAGACTTTCCGGATTCTCATGAATGCCGCCATCAATCTAGCTTATACCACGGAGATTCTGATTAAGGAATCTAAGAGATATTCATTCAATCTTATGTAGAACGGAGGTGATTGTTAGACACACGTTCATGGATTGAGGAAGGTGATGAGTGTCACTGATCATCACCTTCTCCATAGTTAGGTGCGAATGGATATCTTAGATAGGAACACGCATGGTTGAATGGAAAACAGAATTACTTGCATTAATTCATCAGGACACAGCAGAGCTCCTCCCCCCCCAATAATGGAGTTTAGAGACTCATGCCATTAAGGAGTACAAAATTCAGATCTAAAATGTCATGAGATACAAAATAAATCTCTAAAAGTTGTTTAAATACTAAACTGGTAACCTAGGTTTACAGAAAATGAGTAGACTATGACAGATAGTGCAGAAATCCACTTCTGGGGCCCACTTGGTGTGTGCTGGGGCTGAGACTAAAGCTTCTCACGTGCCTGGGCTGTTTTGGGCGTTCAACGCCAGGTTGTAACCTGTTTCTGGCGTTGAACTCCACTTTGTAACTTGTTTCTGGCGCTGGACGCCAGACAGCAGCATGGAACTGGCGTTGAACGCCAGTTTACGTCATCTATCCTTGAGCAAAGGATGGACTATTATATATTGCTGGAAATCCCTGGATGTCTACTTTCCAACGCAATTGGAAGCGTGCCATTTGGACTCTTGTAGCTCCAGAAATTCAATTTTGAGTGCAGAGAGGTCAGAATCCAACAGCATCAGCAATCCTTTTTCAGCCTGAATCAGATTTTTGCTCAGCTCCCTCAATTTCAGCCAAAAAATACCTGAAATTATAGAAAAACACACAAACTCATAGTAAAGTCCAGAAATATGAAACTAACTAATGAGAATAAACTAAAAACTAACTAAAATATACTAAAATCTATATGAAATTAACCCCAAAAAGCGTATAAAATATCCGCTCATCAAAAGCCTTCATCGATTCATTATTCTTAGCCATTTTTGAAAAATGAAGAACAAACAGCTTTAAAAACTAAAAAAAGAAGAAGGCACCAAATTAAAAACAAGAAACAAAATATATCAAGCAAATACCCAATGCAATTCGGACAAGGGAGGGGTCCCCCAAAGATTTTTTAGTGTCCAAATGAGGAGGTTCCCCTCAAATGTCCTCCAAAATAGTTACAAAGGCCTGCTCGACCTCGTCCAACATCTCCCAGGTGTATCGGGCTACCACTACATTTTTCTGCCATTCTAAAGGAAAGCAGGGTTCGTCATTCTCATCCAGAAAGAAAGGCCGAGCTCCTTCAACAGCTCGGACCTTAAAGAAGTAATTCTTAAAATCCCGAAAGGACTCATCATACATAAAAAAAACCTTGTGCCCCTGGGCAGACCTAAAAAAAATCCAAGAAGCCTTCTTCTTGGTAGTCCTAGGCTTGGTCAACACAAAAAGATACAAAAAGAGAGTTTGAGAAGGAGTAACAGCAAATTCTCGACAAACCAACTGAAAAATCTTGATAAAACCCCAAGAGTTTGGGTGAAGCTGAGAAGGGGCAACATTACAGGACCATAACAGGTCAGTTTCGAAAGAAGTAAAGGGAAGAGTGATGTTCATTTGACTAAAAAAGAAATCATATGCATAGAAAAAAGGGACGCTCCCCCTGAGTCAGAACAGGGAAGCAAATCCTATCGTCAGAATCAGGTGCTACCAACTCGTAACTGTTCTCGTGATCTCCACTGCTACAAATTCGATGATATTTTCTAAGCTCTACGCAAAATTCAGAATTGGCTAAAGAAACACACAGTAACACAAGGGAGTCCAACCAATCAGACATCCCCTCAGGAACCTTAGAAGACGCCTCGATAATATTTTTGCGAGAAAACATGGCCAACTAGTCCTACAAACAAGAAAAGAAGATTGGATTACTAAAAAACATCTCGGACAAAACCAAAACAACTTGGCCAACGTAACCCAGCGCAATACAAGCGACAAAAGGAAAGATCCAGGGGCATCCTTTAGAGGCAGTTAACAGGACAAGGATTCAGGAAAACCTACAAAGTCACATACATCCTAACAGAAAAACAATAAACCCCTCTTTTGATCTGCAACTAAAGCGACACTCCGAAAAGAAAGCTACGAGCCACAAATCGAGCAAAGTCATCAAAATAAACTATCTTCCAGACTCACCATCCCAGTTTCAATCAACAAACGAAGCTACTAAGCAACAAAATATCATCAAAGATGCAACCTTGTCCTTAGAGAAATAAAATCCCCCCGAACAAACGAAGTAAAGTCAAAACAAGCACCGATCTTCTTTTACAAAAGTTTAGCAGCAAGAAAAAGCTACCAATAGGGCAAAAATCAAGGGGCAATCTTTGCAGAAGTAAACAAATGCAGTTTTCGAGTATCAAAAAACAACCAGAAGTAAGCAGCAAAACATGCAAAGCCCTAAAAAGCCTCCACAGAAGTACTAGGAGTACGCATAAAGACGAAAAGGAAGCCAAAAAATACATCACAGTGACGAACAAACACAAGACCACAAAAAGGTTCAAGCTTTCCAACATACATTCAGAATCAAAGTTTTTCCAGAAAAATGATGAGAATAGGAAAGTAAGAAAAAACCAACCTGGAAAAAGCAGAAAGCCTCGAGAGAAAGTTGAAGAGAGGAACAGAATCTGGAATCGCCCTTCCACAGCCAGAAGGAAACAATAACCAAGCAAGGTCGCAAGGAAAGAGGTGAAAGCTACAAACTCCAGGCGAAAACAGAAAGAGAGAAAGAACAGGGAGGTTACGGAGAAGAGAAACCATTTTTCTGAAATGTGAAATTCAAAATAAAGAGGCTAAGAGAAACGGGGCAATTAAAACCAATTAATGAGGGTATTAAACCCTCACACGTTCCCAAGAACAGAGTGCTAATACAAAAGCGCGCGCTTTCAGAAGAAAACATTCCACATTCAAAAAGGAAGATTCTACAAAGAAAGAAGTCAACAAATGCTCGAGTTTGGCTTCACCCTAGAAGGATCGAAGTCCTAAGACTAAGACTCGATCTCAAAAAGAAAGACCGAGCTCGAGCAGGGGCACTGTTCATACCTTGGGTCGAGCTGTCTGACCCGGAATGTTTAGCGACAAGGCGACCGACCTCTTCAGGTCCGACTATCCGACCTCTTCTCAAAGAGATCGGCCAAATTATCAGGAAAGCCCAGTAAAGGGCCCAAATAGAGGAACACGACCCATATCTAAAAGCAGTCCAAGCCTATAGAGATAAAGGCAGTTCCCTTAAAGATAAGATGACCTCACCCAAAGATAAGATAAGATAAGATAACTAACTTATCTTACCTAAGAAGGTTAGCCCACGACCATTATAAATACACTGTAGCACCCAGGTATAACTCATACTCTGATTCTACTAAAAACCTACTTAATATCCTTGCTAACTTAAGTATCGGAGTCCCTTGCAGGTACCTCCCACCCTCCGGTGGCAAAGGATCAACAGTGCAGCCAAGCTCAACAAGTCCGATACGATAGCTCCGGTCTCCACTCACAGCCGGACCCATCATCTCCGATCCGCACAGAAGATCTCGATCGAGATCAACCTACAGTTTCAGATAACCCTCGGAACAGTGGGTATTTGGGTTACATGAATCTAATCCCTTAAATAAATGACTAGTAGGATAAAACAGTCTGATTAGTGCTAAAATATACTTCTGGGGCCCACTTGGTGAGTATTTGGGTTGAGCTTTGATGAGATCCACGTCCTTTGAGGCTCCTTAGGCATGGAATGCCAGCTAGGGAGTCC
This sequence comes from Arachis hypogaea, assembly GCF_003086295.3. Lineage (NCBI taxonomy): Eukaryota > Viridiplantae > Streptophyta > Magnoliopsida > Fabales > Fabaceae > Arachis > Arachis hypogaea. Next base: position 97,262,570 of record NC_092055.1, on the reverse strand, counting down.
TCTCTGGGCCTTTGGATACTGGGCTCTGCTCTTTGGACGCTGGACGCCTGGAAGGGGGCAAGAAGCTGGCGTTGGACGCTAGTTTTGGGCCTTCTACTCCGAAGCAAAGTATGGACTACTATATATTGCTGGAAAGTTCTGGAAGTCAGATTTTCATAGCCATTGAGAGAGCTCCATTTGGACTTCTATACCTCCAGAAAATCTCTTCCAAATGCAAGCAGGTCAGATCTGGACAGCATCTGTAGTGCTTTTTCTATCTCTGAATCAGACTTCTACTCCAGCTCCTGATGACAAGTCAACTTATGCTAGTTCTACAAGTATTTTTTGCTTGTTTCATTAGGTTTTATGCACTTTCTTAAGCAATAACTAAGCAATTGGATTGGGGTTTCATGCAATTCCTAAGACAATTAAACATGGTTGTTTATGTGCTTTCTCATAAGGTTTTATGCTAATTTTGCTTGATTATTTGAATGATGTAAACACCTTGTGATTATAGCCAACTTTGATGCAAATTTTTGGTTGATTTTAGGTGAAAAAGATGCAAGAAAGAAGAGGAAAAAGCAAAGGAAGAAGCAAAGTAGAGGAAGTAACGTTGGTGGCCAAGTCAGTCCACCAACGTTACCTCAAACGTTGGAGGCAATTGACTCCAACTTTGATATCAGAAATGCATAATTGGTTCCCTTCTTTCTTACATTTGGAGCCAATCCAATCAACCCCAACAGAGATCAAGAGGCCCAATCCAAGAACCTGAAGGCTGAATTAGAAAGTGTATAAATAGAGAAGAATTTGATTGAGAGAGAGGTTATTGGGTAGGGAATTTCAGCATAGAGAGTTAGTTAGCAGATCTGAATTGTATTTTCCTTCTACATTTTTCTTTTGCATTTCTCTCTGTAATTTTCTAATTTCTGGTTTTACTTGAGCAATGATGGACTAAACCCCAAATTCATTAGGGGGATGAGCTCTATTGTAATTCCAATGAATCAATGAAATTCTTCTTCTTCTCAATTCATTTGTGTAGCTATTAGGTATCTTCTGCCTAAACTGTGAACTATTCACTCCGGAAGGGGGTTTGATTCAATTGAATGTGGGTGTGAGCCTCAGAAGGGGAATCACTTACATTAGAATTGGAGCTCTATCCTTCACAATTCTCCTAACCAACACCATTCGGGAGGAATTGAGCTTTTGAGAATTTGTGTGGCTTATGGATGAGAGAATGTGCTCTAACTCTTCTCATGACAATTAGATCAAGGAATTGGCAAGATTGATTGTGATTAGAGAGATTAGATCACCAAGAAATTGGGATTCAATCAATATCAATCCGCCATAGATCTACTCATATGATTGAGAAAGGAGTTGAGACTCAATTGATTCATGATGGATTATGATATCTCCAATCCATGATGAATCATTTCCTCTGATTGTCTTCATTATAAACTTCTCTGATTTCATTTTTCATTTGATTTGTCTTGCTGTTTGAGTCCCTGCACCCAATTCCCTTTACAATTCCTGCAATTTAAGTTTCCCTTCAATTGAGATTTTGTAGTTTTACTTTCCTGTACTTTAAGATTTAGTTATTTACATTTCTTGCAATTTAAGATTCAGCTCTTTTAATTTCTAGTTCTTTAATTTTCAACAATTTAAATTTCTTGCCGCTTAAGTTTAAGCTAATTTACATTCTGCACTTTAAGTTTCTTAGCAATTTACTTTCTGTCAATCCAATTTCACCCAATTCATCAATATTAGCTTAACTAAATTCTTTACCATACTAAAGTTGCTTAATCCATCAATCCCTGTGGGATCGACCTCACTTTTATGAGTTTTACTACTTGATGCGACTCGGTATACTTGCCGGTTAGTTTGTGTGGAATCGATTTTCCCTCATCAAGTTTTTGGCGCCGTTGCCGGAGATTGATTTAGATTGACAATGATTAAGTAGGTGATAATCTAGATTAAGCATTTTTCTTTATTTTTGATTAAGCACACTAATTGTTTGAGATTTTGCTTAAGTTAACCTTAACTTCACTCTAGCAATAGAGTGCTTTGTTTTTGTTTCTGGTTTTGTTTGTGTTGTATGCCAGGAGGAAGAAGAGGTGGATTCTGAGCCAGAGAGAACATTCTTGAGATTGATAAGAGAAGCAAGAGGGAAGGGAGTTATTGGAGAAGAAGAATCATAAGAGGAAGATCAAGAGATGGAGGGTAACCTCCCTAATCCACCAGAGGAAGTCGCCAACAACAATGACCTACCTCCAAGAAGAGTTCTAGCCTCTTACACCTTCCCTAATCCAAGAAACTGTGGGAGCAGTATATTCACTCCCAATGTTCATTAAAATAACTTTGAATTGAAGCCTCAACTTATCACTCTGGTATAGAACAATTGTTCCTATGGAGGAGGTCCCCTTGAAGATCTGAATCAACACTTATTTGTCTTCCTCAGGACATGTGAAACAGTCAAGACAAATGGTGTACATCCAGATATCTACAAGCTGCTGCTATTTCAATTCTCCTTGAGGGATAAGGCATCTCAATGGTTAGAGACATTACCCAAAGAAAGCATCAATAATTGGGAAGATTTAGTGAGCAAATTCCTAGCCAAATTTTACCCACCTCAGAGAATCATAGATTGAAGACAGAAGTGCAAACATTCACTCAGATGGATGGAGAATCACTTTTTGAGGCTTGGGAGAGATACAAGGCCTTGATCAGGAAGTGTCCACCTAAAATGTTTAGTGAATGGGACAGACTTCAAAATTTCTATGAAGGCTTGACTCTAAAAGCTCAAGAGTCCCTTGATTATTCAGTAGGAGGCTCAGTACAGCTCATGAAGACAGCTGAAGAAGCCCAGAATCTCATAGACACTGTGACCAACAACTAATACTTTTATGCTCATCAAAGACAATGCCAACCAGCTCAAAGGAAAGGTGTGTTGGAGTTGGAAGGTGTAGATACTATCTTGGCACAGAACAAAATGATGCACCAATAAATCCAGCAGTAAATAGAGATGATGGCAAAAAGGATAGATGGTCTTCAAATAGCTGTAGTAAGCACTGCAAATGAACCATCAGCTGGGTGGGGACAACAAGAAGAAATCTATGAAGAGCAGCAGCCAGAACAAGTTCACTATATGCACAACCAAGGTGCTGGACAGAATGAATTTCATGGAGACACTTATAACTCCTCTTGGAGGAACCATCCCAATCTAAGATGGGGAGACAACCAAAACTCATGGCAAAGAAATTCCAACTCAAGCAACTCCCGTAGCACAAACCACCAGAACCATCAACAAACTAACCAAAATCCATACAGAAAACCACAAAATAACTACCCCACATCCAATTTCTACCCACCAAATAACCCATCAACTAACCAGAATAACTTTCATCCACCATCTGCATCCCACACTCAGCCACCACCCCAAGAGTCCCAAAGAATCTCCAATTTGGAGATGATGATGGAGAAAATGATGAAGCATCAAGAGTTGACTAATAAGAATCATGAAGCCTCACTGAGAAACTTGGAAAGACAAATTGGAGAATTATCCAAACAGATAGAAAGACCAACCAACACTTTCCCAAGTGATACCATTCCAAATCCAAAAGAAGAATGTAAAGCAATTCAAATCAGAAGTGGAAGGACACTGGAAAATGACAAGGTGGTGACATTAGGTTTTATGCACTTTCTTGCACTATAAGTAAGTAATTGGAGTGGATTTCCATAATTATCTTGAATCAATCAAACATCATTCATTTTACACAAAATCATAGGTTTTATGCTAGAAATAATTGATTTTATAAATGATACAAAGATCTAGTGATTTTGGTGGAGCTTTGATTAGTTGTTTGGTTGCTTGAAGGTGAAGAAATGATGGAAAGAGAAATTTTTGGCACACTTTTGGAGTTTGAGCACGCTTTGGACCTTAGACCACGCTTTCAAAAGCGTGGCCCATGAAAATAAAGCGTGGCGCTCAACCAAGGGAGCAAGGCCAGCGTTCAAAACATTGAAGGTAGCGCTCCCTTTCTCTCCCTTTTTCGTGACTCTTGGCAAGGAAAGCAAAGCTGATCAAGGGAAGCAAAACGCGCACCACATATGCGCTGGCCAAGGCTCGAAGAGGAAGCATGCACAAAGAAGAGTAGCGCTCAAAAATTTAGGCGCAGCGCTCTCTGTTGCCACCTTTTTCGTGCCTCAATCAAGGGGAGAAAGGCACACAAGGCCAAGCAACAAAAGGAGCGCTCCAAAGGTGCAACGTAGCGCTCGAAGAGGGGCACCAAGAGGAGCTAGGCGCACCAAGCAAAGGTCAGGAGTAGCGCTCCGAAACTCGAGTGTAGCGCTCCCTTTTGCTCACTTTTACGTGCTCTTTTGGAACCAAGGAAAGCCAAGCATGCACAAAGCAAGACTCACCAAGAGGAAGCGTTGGAAATTCAAGCGTAGCACTCCCTTTTGCTACCTTTTTCGTGCCTCAACCAAGGAAAGCAAAGCTCACCCAAGGCTCAGCATAATGTAGCGCTCAAAGAGTGAGCGGAACCCTCACTTAGTGAACGCTATGGGCAAGGACCAATTGCAACCAAGGTTCACCATCCAAGAGTGAAAGTAACGCTCACTATACCAAATGGAGTGCTCCCCTGGAAGGTTCCCACACACCTTGACCCAACTTGAACCAAAACCAAACCGGACCCATCCTTCTTCAAATCCATTTTTCATTCAAGGCCAACTTTGAAAAGCCCACTCCAAGCTTTGAAGACGAAAATCGAAAGTATATAAATATGATTAAGTTTCATTTGTAAAAGACCTTTAGCTCATTTTTTACTTTTCATTTTTAATTTTCAATTGTTTTGAATTTGGGATTTGGGAATTTGGATCTGAGTTTAGTTTTCCTTTTTGCATTTTCATTTCTTCTGCAACTTCAGCTATGTGTTCTTGGAATTTGAATTGAGATTAAGGAGCTCCATTAATTCTAAACCTGAGAATCATCTTTCACTTTCCTTCTCAATTGTTCTAAGAATTGGATCTGAGTTTAATTTTTTGTTGTCATTTTCTTCTTCTACAACTTCTACTTTTGGATTTTTGAATTGAGATTTAGGGATTCCATTGCTTCTTGATCTGAGAATCATCTTTGCTTTTCTTTCATATAGTTTTGGGAATTAGAGAATTGGATCTAAGTTTTATTTACTATTTTTCTTTTCATTTCTTCTGCAATTACTTTCCTGCTTGATCAAGAGAGCAATTGAGATCTAGATCTGCATTCTAATCTCATTTCTCTTCTTCAATCTTTAATTTATCTTTTAGAATTTCATAATTGAGTTAAGTTTTCTTGCTGTTTGGTTCTTCAAGCAATTTTACATTTCTGTTTGGCTGCTGAGCTGAATTTCTTCATCTCAGAGCTCTCTGATCTTCTTTAACTTGCAATTTCTTGTTCAATTCCGAATCCCAGCACCCAAATGCCTTTTACTCTTCAAGCAATTTACATTTCTCAGCAATTTAGATTCAGCAATTTATATTTCTTGCACTTTAAGTTTCTGCAATTTACTTTTCTTGCAATTGAAATTTCAGCTCTTTTACTTTCTTGTTCTTTAAGTTACTTGCAATTTACCTCTTCTGCATTTTATTCTTCTGCTCAATTTACCTTCTGCACTTTTATTTACTTCCAATTTAGCTTCTGTCAATCAAAACCACTCAATTCATCAAATATTCGCTTAACTAAATTCATCACCTAACTAAAATTGCTCAATCCATCAATCTCTGTGGGATCGAGCTCACTCTTGTGAGTTTTTACTACTTGATGCGACCCGATACACTTGGTGAGTTTTGTGTGGAATCGCTTTTCCACCCATCAAGTTTTTGGTGCCGTTGCCGGGGATTGATTTAGATTGACAATGATTAAGTAAGGTGATAATCTAGATTAAGCATTTTCTTTTTCTTTTTACTAAGCACACTAACTGTTTGAATTTTTGCTTAAGCTAACACTAACTCACTCTAGCAGTAGAGTGTTTCATTCTGGTTTTTGGTTTTGTGTTTATGTCAGGAGGAAGAGGAGGTGAATCCACATCTCTTAACCATGAAGAGAGAACCCTCCGAAGATTAAGAAGAGAAGCCAGAGAAAAGGGAGTTATTGGTGAAGAGGAATTGGAGAAGGAAGATCAAGTCATGGATGATAACAGTGACAGGGTGGAGAATGTGCATTGACTATAGAAGACTGAATGATACCACAAGGAAAGATCACTTCCCCCTCCCCTTCATTGATCAGATGCTGGAAAGATTGGCTGGCCATGCCTACTATTGCTTCCTGGATGGGTACTCTGGGTACAACCAAATAGTGGTGGATCCCAAGGATCAAGAGAAGACCTATTTCACATGTTCATTCGGAGTCTTTTCCTACAGAAGGATGCCCTTTGGGCTATGAAATGCCTTTGCTACCTTTCAACAGTGTATGCTTTCTATATTTTCTGACATGGTAGAAAAATTTTTAGAGGTTTTCATGGACGATTTTTTTGTCTTTGGCAATTCCTTTGACACTTGCTTGCATCATTATACTCTTGTTTTGAAAAGATGCCAAGAAACTAATCTAGTCTTAAATTGGGAGAAATGCCATTTCATGGTTCCTGAAGGGATAGTTCTTGGGCATAAGTTTTCAAGCAAAGGTATAGAAGTTGATAAAGCTAAGATAGAGATTATAGAAAAGCTTCCTATACCAGTCAATGTAAAAGTAGTGAGAAGTTTTCTTGGACATGCTTTTTTTATAGGAGATTTATTAAAGACTTTTTAAAAATAGCTAAACCACTAAGCAACTTGTTAGTGGTTGACAATCCTTTTGTCTTTGATGATAGCTGTAAGCATGCCTTTGAAACTTTAAAAATTAAACTCACTACAGCACCAATCATCACACTCCCAAATTAGGAATTGCCTTTTGAACTTATGTGTGATGCAAGTGACTTTGCAATTGGTGCTGTATTGGGGCAAAAGAAAGACAAGCTGCATCATGTTATATACTATGCAAGAAAGGTGTTGAATGAGGCACAGAAAAATTATACCACCACAGAAAAAGAACTTTTGGAAATTGTATATGCATTTGATAAATTTAGACAATACTTGATTGGTTCAAAAGTTATAGTGTATACTAATCATGCTGCTCTCAAGTATCTCATGTCTAAACAGGATTCTAAGCCAAGGCTTATTAGGTGGGTGCTATTGCTACAAGAATTTGACATTGAAGTGAGGGATAAAAAGGGAAGTGAGAACCAAGTTGCTGACCATCTGTCAAGATTACCACAAGAGACCAACCAAGATGAACATCAACCAGTGAATGAGAAGTTCTCAAATGAATATCTTCTTCAAGTCCAGCAAGCACCTTGGTTTGCTGATATTGCAAACTACAAGGTAGGACGAAGGATTCCTCAAGAGTTCACCAGGTAGCAAGTGAAGAAGCTGCTCAATAAAGCCAAGAAATTCCTATGGGAGGAGCCCTTCTTGTTCAAAAGATGTCCAGATGGAATGATAAGGTGTGTTCCTGAAAATGAAATGAGAGACATATTGTGGCATTGTCATGGTTCAGCTTATGGTGGACACTTTGGACCAGAAAGAACAGCTGCTAAGGTGCTTCAAAGTGGTTTTTATTGGCCAACTATATTCAAAGATGCCAGAGAATTTGTGAATTAATGCAATGAATGCCAAAGAGCTGGAGTACTAACAAGGAGGAATGAAATGCCTCAAAACTACATTCTAAAAGTGGAATTGTTTGATCTCTGGGGCATAGACTTCATGGGACCATTCCCCCCATCATACTCCTTCAGATATACATTGGTAGCAGTGGAATACGTTTCTAAATGGGTGGAAACCATAGCTACAACTACATGTGATGCACCAATTATCCTCCAGTTCCTCAAGCAGCACATCTTTACTAGATATGGGGTGCCTAAAGGCCTTATTAGTGATGGTGGCAGCCACTTTTGCAACGGACAAATGGAAAAGCTGCTCCACAAATATGGAATAATTCACAAAGTGGCCACACCATATCATCCTCAGACTAATGGCCAGGCTGAATTGGCAAACAGGGAGCTGAAGAGAATCCTAGAGAAGACAATGGGGATTATAAGAAAAGACTGGGCAAGAAAGCTGGATGATGCTCTATGGGCATATAGAACCGCATTCAAAACCCTAATTAGGAAGTCACCCTTCCTGTTGATTTATGGCAAATCCTGTCACCTTCCTA